>NC_056749.1:501146374-501248874 GCF_019279795.1 Protopterus annectens
GATTTTATGACAGGAATCTTGCGGCATTACCCTTGAGGACTATTTTAAGCCTAACCAGTTTCCCTTTTTATACTCAGATTAACCAATCCCATTTGGTTAAAAATTGATCTTACCCATCCTGTGGTCAATAATTATATATTACCCCGATGACACTAACTGGGATCATACCATATCATACCATAGAAACTTCTAGAGGACCCATGCACGGAATAAAGTAGTTAGCAGCTGTCTTTGTCCATTATTAGTACAGGGAGTTGTGCAGGGGTAAATTTTCTATCTCCCATCCATAGCTCTAAGTTGTGTTTGGATATAAACAGGAATGAACATTGTTTCATGCGGATGGGTAGTCTGTTCCAGAGCAGCCGTATTCTTTGCAAAATATACCTGTCCCTCCAAACTATTCTGCTGATGCTGCAGAAGAGGTTAGCTCCCCAGACTGGGCATTTCTGATGCCATTTGACTTACTAATATGCAGTACATCCATCAGTATTGAGTCAGAGGTTTCCTTGTATGCCAGATACTGATCATATCTTAGCAGTCTGTTGGAAAACAAATATAGTGACAGAGCTTTGAGTCAGTCTACATAAGACATGATGTTTAGGCCTCGTATCCTTTCTGTAAGGTACTATTCCAGATGTTGAATGTGAATGGCAGATAAATGTCAAAGGGACCTTATATTCAATGATTGGTCTAATGAGGGCTGAGTAAAGGGGGCAATGATATATGTAGATCTAGACAAATCTCTTTGTTTATAAGCTGTGCAATACAGAAAGACTTTCTTACAACAATGGGCACATATTGGTCAAAACTTAGGTCACTGTCTATTTAAGTTCCCAAATCGTGAACAACTGGGTTAACTCTCAGGGGCATATTGTTAATGTGGTAGTTCCTTGGGTTCCATGACTTTTCAAAGGATAGAATAATTCATTTTTTGCAATACCAGTAGAGTAGTTTATCTTGCCAAATGCAGCTCTTGCCCTGCCTTCTATGTTGGAAAGACTGAACTTGTACTTAAAAGAAGGATTTACGAATATCTGTACGACATGCGCACTAAAAACTCAAAAAAAAGCACCTCTTAAACATTCTCTCATGTGTCCACAGTTCAACAAATTTATCTTTGGAATTTTGATACAGTCATTCCAAACCCAAGAGGTGGTGCCTGGGAAACTCTAAACTTTAAACTTTAAATTTAGCTTCCACTTTGTGATCTGCTCTTATTTAAACCCTCCCTTCATTTTGAATTTTGTTCTGATAAAGTCCAATGTTATATTTGTTTAGGACCAAAGCACTTAGCCATTTTTTATTTCTGTATGACCTACGATTTTTATAATTGTGGCTTACTGAATCTTTTTTTATCTGTGTAACTTCACTTGGTATTTGGAGGCTCCTACTTCGGATTTTGCTTGGTGTTTTTCAAATAAATGTTTGTGCAGTTTTGTGCCCCTGCTTTGTGAGTTTCAGTCCACAAATTTGGCCTCAGTTATTTATTTGGAGCAAACCTTCCTGCAGGATGGAAAATTAATTTTGGGATTCAATGCATTAACTTTCATCACAGCATACTTTTTGTCCTGAAATCATGAATGGAATGCATTGCAATTGTCCTAGAAGTTCATTGTCAATAACTCTCTTCATTAAAACAATAAATTGTGTATGCAAAAACAAACAAACTAGCCTTTATTTTTTAAACAAAAAATAGTGCTTTGGACTTATGGACTTCATGGAATTGGTGTAAAAGAAGGGAACTAAGTAGAAATCTAAGGATCATAGGCATGTAATGATTAGAGGATCTGAGAACACATGAATTGAATTGACTTTGTGACTTGATATTGACACATATATATATATATATATATATATATATATATATATATATATATATATATATATATGTGTGTGTGTGTGTGTGTGTGTATGTGTGTGTGTGTGTGTGTGTGTGTGTGTGTGTGTGTGTGTGTGTGTGTGTGTGTGTGTGTAAGTATGGCAGCATGTATTAGGGTACTTCTCTTGACATGAAGTCTGCCTTTTTTTGTCTTTCCTGTTGCATTAATTTTTTTCCACTGTGATGTGTAAAATGTACTGCTGATTTTTACTGCACACTTTGAATAAAAGCCCTCTAATCATGACACGGCTATGTGAATTCATGTCTTGTACTCACAAAAGGGCTACGGTATTAATGATTCTCTCTAAATTCATGTCTTAAACCCAGTGAGGAATTTATTAATAGAGCCATTTTTTGATATACACTGTTTTTACAGTAGATGATTATTTCAACCTAAGTGCATATTTTACAAGTGACTTACCAGATTTCATTGGTGATTACACATGGCACTAATAATACTCTACCAGCTGAATATGCAGCAGTGAAAATCAGCTGTAGAGAAAATATTATTACAGCTAATATTCTAAGAGGGCAGTTGGAATCAAGTGTCTTTTTCTTTATAAAACAGGAGGCTGAAACCTACATATAATCTAAAGTTTGAAGCTAGGTTTAGAATTTAAGGTATGTCAACAGTTGCATTAAACAAAGCACTGGCATATGTGTGCCCCGCTTATTTCAAATGTTAGGCTTGTGAATGTGGTAAGATTGACCTGATTTATGAGTTTATTTTTATAATGATCCCCAACCACCATCATACAGTGAAGTGTGACACCATCTAACTTACAGCATTTATAGTAAGGCAGAATTACAAATTTATACACAAACTGTGGTATTATATAGGAACTAGACAATGAATCACTGGGACCATAAGATGCCTGGTGATAGACAGTTTTAAGCAGACCATTTTCAAACACTTAATAGCACTTACGTCCCAAATTAAACTCATATTGGGACTGAGCTAGTTAAGATGTGCAGCAGTTAAGGGTGATAAAGGATAATGAGGGAAACGTACTCACAAGCGAGGTGAGTGTGTTGAGCAGATGAAAGAATAATTTGATTGGCTGATGAATTAAGAGCGTGAGAGAGAGAGAAGGCTGGATGATGTGGTGATAGTGAATCAGGAAGTGCAACGTATTAGCAAGCAGGAAGTAAGGACAGCTATGAAGTGGATGAAGAATGGAAAGGCTATTGGTCCAGATGACATACCTGTGGAAGCATGGAGGTGTTTAGGTGAAATGGCAGTGGAGTTTATAACTAGATTGTTTAATGAAATCTTGGAAAGTGACAGGATGCCTGAGGAATGGAGAAAAAGTGTTTTGGTACCGATTTTTAAGAATAAGGGTGATGTGCAGAGCTGTAGTAACTACAGAGGAATTAAACAGCATGAAGTTATGGGAAAGAGTAGTGGAAGCTAGGTTAAGAAGGGAGGTGATGATTAGTGATCAGCAGTATGGTTTCATGCCAGGAAAGAGCACTACAGATGCAATATTTGCTCTGAGTGTGTTGATGGAGAAGTACAGAGAAGGTCAGAAGGTGTTGCATTGTGTCTTTGTGGACTTAGAGAAAGCATATGACAGGGTGCCTAGATAGGAGTTGTGGTGTTGTATGAGGAAGTCGGGAGTGTCAGAGAAGTATTTAAGAGTGGTACAGGATATGTATGAGGGTTGTGTGACAGCGGTGAGAGTGATGGATGCGTTTAAGGTGGAGGTGGGATTACATCAAGGATCAGCTCTGAGCCCTTTCTTATTTGCAGTGGTGATGGACAGGTTGATAGAAGAGATCAGACAGGAGTCCATGTGGACTATGATGTTTGCAGATGACATTGTGATCTATAGTGAGAGTGGGGAACAGGTGGAGGAGACTCTGAAGAGGTGGAGATATGCTCTAGAGAGAAGAGGAATGAAGGTCAGCAGGACTAAGACAGAATATATGTGTGTGAATGAGAGGGAGGATAGAGGAATGGTGGGGATGCAGGGAGTAGAGGTGGTGAAGGTGGATGAGTTTAAATACTTGGGATCGACAGTTCAGAGCAATGGTGAGAGTAGAAGAGAGGCGAGGAAGAGAGTACAGGCAGGATGGAGTGGGTGGAGAATAGTGTCAGGAGTGATTTGTGACAGACAAGTACCAGTAAGAGTGAAAGAGAAGATCGACAAGAGGGTAGTGAGACCAGCTATGTTATATGGGTTGGAGACAGTGGCATTGACAAAAAGGCTGGAGTCAGAGCTGGACATGGCAATGTTAAAGATGTAAAGATTTGCACTGGGTATGACGAGGGTGGACAGGATTAGGAATAAGTATATTAGAGGATCAGCCCTCATTGGAAGGTTTGGAGACAAAGCCAGAGAGGCAAGATTATCTTGGTCTGGAGATGTGCTGAGGAGGGATGCAGAGTATATTGAGAAAAAGAAGCTAAGGATGAAGTTGCCAGGTAACAGGAAAAGAGGAAGCCCTAAGATAAGGTTTATGGATGTGGTGATAGAGGACATGCTGGTGGCTGGTGTGACAGAGCAAGATGCAGAGGACAGGAAGAAATGGAAACAGATGATCTGCTGTGGTGACCCCTAACGGGAGAAGCCGAAAGAAGAAGAAGACTGGCAGCTTTTGGAGTATTATTCAGTTTAGATTCTGTACCTGTTTAAAAAGGAAAAAAAAGTTTGATTAATATCTCAGTTTTCATTATTGCAAGGAAACAATTTCCCCAGTTTTAGGGCCACTTGAGAGAGTTAAAAATGTGGAATATGTAATTTTCTCTTGGTATGAAAACTGAGGCCTTCCGAAATGGTATCATGTTATAGCAGTAATGCATGGTAAAAGAATATATGTTATAGTATTATTAAATCATAACCAGTAATTACCTTGAAGACCAGTTCTTATTATGCATAAATGAATCCCACTATGACTCAATTTTCTTGCATCATTGAGAAAAAGAGAATCCACCTTAGACTGGATCCTCAGTAACCAGCCCAACACTGCCCACCAAAGTGGAACACTACCCAACTCTCTCAGTGACCATAATCCAGCTTTTCTCCTTCGGCACAAACTTAAATGTATCAACCCACCCTCCCTGCTAAAAATCTGTTCCCAAAAAAACTTCCTCTCAGAGCAATTCTCAGAAACCCTAAAATCCTATAACTGAGCTCCCCTCATAACACTCCCCCTGGATAATGCAGTCCAATACTTTAACTCCACATTCCTACAGATTCTCAACCAATTAGCCCCTCTCAAAACAATTAGGATATGCAGTAACCTTGCCTCTTGTCCAGAGAAAACCACAAAGACCTTATTAAAGGATAACGATAAAGCTTGGAGAATGTGGCAACAAAACAAAACACCTTTTCTGAACTTAGAAATAAAGCAAAAACGCAGGTCAAGATTGACAAGTAAAATCACTATATTTCCTTACAAAGGAAATACAGCAACAACCCATAGAAATTCTGGGCTGCAGTGAACAACATCCTCCACCAAACATCGAAGGCACAGACCTTGAAGTAGCCTCAAACTTCAACAACTATTTTACCTCTTCTCTACTGAAACTCATAAATAATATATCACCCTCATCCCAACCACAACTCCCAGAATGCCAAACTAACTCCACCCCTTTCTCACTCCAACCAGTACCAACATTAACCATTCAAAAATTCTTAGCAAAACAAAAGCCAACCACTCTCGCTGCCGACAATCTAACAGTCGAATATCTCCAAATTGCATCCAAGGCCATTGGCTACCCCATCTCCCTACTAATTAATCGATCTATTACTGAGTGCTCCATTCCATTCTTGTGGAAAACCTCATATATCATCCCCTTCACAAGGGTGACCCCTCTACTGACTTCTCCATCTACCATCCCATTGCAATCCTATCACCCCTATCAAAGATTCTAGAAAGATGTATCAACCACCAACTCCTTAACCACCTGCTATCCAACAACCTAATATCTAAAACCAAACACAGATTTAGACCATCCCATAGCACCACCACTGTCCTAATCATCTTCACAAATACCATAATCTCATACAGGAACCAAGGGAAGCTTGCCTCCGCCACCTTCCTAAACTTATCAAAGGTGTTTGATACAGTTTTCCATAACAAATTCCTTGCCTGCCTCTCCAAACTCAACCTCGATAATCACACTCTGCACTGGTTCAACAGTTACCTAAGCCACCACTCACAATCTGTCAAATGGGTCAACTCCCTACCCCCCACTCCCCATCACATTTGGTGTCCCCCAAGTATCAATCCTAGGACTCCTTCTCTTTAACATATTTACAAACAACCTCCATTTAGCAACCACTAAAAGCAAAATTGTCCAATATGTGGATGATACAACCCTAATCTGCTCAGCACCCAACATCCATCTTCTTCAAAGTAAAGCGCAAGAATCCTTCACTGACATAGGGAACTGGCTAAACAATCACCAGCTAATACTAAACCCAAGAAAAACACAATTAATACTATACCACCCAAATAAGCCCAATGACCCCCACCATCTCCATTCTCTCAGTCAGCAAGACCCTCATCATCCAAGTACCAGAGGCCAAACTACTAGGTGTTATTATTTATCAACAACTTAAATACAATAAGCACACATCACAAAGTATTTCTAAAGTCCACAAAATGTTAGGATGCCTCTAATGTAGCAAACAGTTCCTAACCTCCAAGTCTAGAACTACCATAACCAGAACTCATCTATCATCAACATTACTTCATGCCTCCCCAGTTCTGACTAATATTAATAAAACTGACCTGAGCAAACTCTCCACATGCTACAACAAGATAGCTAGGTTCACAGACAGTGCTAAATCACACTCCTACCATTGCCAATCCCTACATAAACTACACTGGTTAGACTTTCCAAACTTACTAAGCTACCACCATCTCAACATAGCTCATCAAATTCTATATCACCCAGAGAGAACCCCTGCCCTAGCTGGCATGTTAAATTTCCACAACTCCAACAGGGAACTACGTTCCAGATACAAAGCCCTGACTGAAGTCAGTCCATGCAAGAACAGCTCTGGAAAAGCCCTATTCTCCCAAGAGGTCACAAAAGCATGGAACACACTCCCTCCTGACCTCAGGCTCTAAAATCACACATCCACATTCAAAGACCTCCTTAAATCACACCTTTATGCTAATCCTCTTTGCATCTGCAGCAACCCCCCCCCCCCGAATCATAACCCCACTGCAGGAGGACATCCCCTGCGGCTTCTGTTGCTTACTTCTCACTATCTCTGTGATCCACCTATGTGCATTGTACATCTTTGTAAATATTGTAAATATGTGCCTACTCTGAGTACATTATGTTCATATTATTTACTAGTACTATAAGATTTGTACTATGAGATTGTAGTGCAATTGACTGTTTGCATTTACGTAATGTTAATCTTTATAAAACTATGAATTTCAATTGTAACTTCTTGGAGCTTTTCTCCCCAGGACTCCACTGAAAATGGGTGCTAGCTGTCCAGTAAGATTATCCTGGTAAAACAAATGTTAAATAAATACATACATACATACATACATATCCAAACTAGAATGCCAAACTTGATTGGACATAATTCAACCATTGTTCTGGGAAAATGTTATCTAAAAACAAGCTCCATCTAGAAAGACAAATCAGAGTGAAATATAATTTAGATCATTATCAAGAGCCAACACAAAATGTATGACCACCCACCATCCTGGTGGTGTAAATTGTAAATTAACAGACAGAAATTACCAAACATATAAATACCTGCAAAACTGTAAATTAATTTAAAAAAACACCAAAAATTACCACAATAAAAGCCTTTATTTGAAAAAAGATGGCTTAAATGAACCAACACTTATTATAAAATAATAGTAAGCATTTTTGTCTTTTTAACATTAAAAACTTCATCAGACTAAAAAGCAACTAATTAAACACTCATACATTACATTAAAAATATCACTATATGACTAATTCAAACAAATAATATTAACACTTCAGTTTCTTTATTTTCAGAACTCATTTATGAATTTTAAACCCATTTAAACCTGGTAAAGTAAATCCATTCAATAAAACCTGCACTTTAATTCTTTCAGTTCTAATAATATTTCTGTATTGTCTCCTTAAATCTATATAATCTAATACAAAGACAAACATTTCAAGCATTTGTTACAATTCAGCTTATGTTTACTCAGTGTATTATTTGCATCCAGTCTTCACAGCATATTGATGCCCATATATTCTATTTTTAAGTAACCTTGTTGTTTTACCCATATGAAAACATTCACAAACTTCGCATTGTGCAAATAAGCAACAATTTTAGATTTATATACAATGAAACCTGGGCTTGAAAAAGTTGTGTTTCTAGAACTTGTATAGACTGCAGGACTGTCCATAATGAACCTACAATAACTTACAGTTATCACATTTATATGTACCTCTCTTATTAAATCTAACTCCACCAGTAGTTTTCTTATAAAAAACAATCTTTTAAATTTTTACTTGTTTATTTACAAAATAAGGGTTATATCTATAAATTCCATAATTTCTGGATAACCTTGAAAAATATTCCCATCACATCTCAAAACACTCTTAATGACATTAAAGTCAACTGTAAAAGCATCACTTTAGTTCTGTCTCATAATGCTTTTCTACCAATCCTGAGGACAAAAGCTATTATTATTAGTCTACATGACAATTCAACAACTCTTAATATTCTTAAGTTGATATATAACTAAAGTATCAATCAAATCTTTATCCAAATCAGCTTCTGGATAACCACTTATTGCAAAATTATTTTCATATATTTAAAAAAAAAAAATCTTTTGTCTGTCTCTCTGCTTTACAAAATTGTCCATGAACAACATTATAATTTGATAACAAAATGTAGACGGCAAGAGCAAAACACAGTAGATAATCCATATTCTACATATATATATATTTTTTAGATAGTTTTTGCTGTATTTGATTAAGGCTGACTACAACTTCTTATATCTTGTTATATTGACGGATAGACAATGTATATATATTTTATATTTTTATATCAGTACTTTCACTTTAAGATTGGCTTTTTCTCCCGCAGTTTTTTATATTTAAACTGATGGATTTAGATGTTCTTATAGGTCTGATGAAGCCGTATGGTGAAAGCGCTAACCTGTTTGTGTATTATTATTAAATTTTTATATTCCTATACTGAATTAGTTGCTGCATTCTTTGTTGCTGTCTCTTGATATACTGCGACTATTGAAGTATCGAGGATATTTACATGTCATTTTGGATTATCTACTGTGTTTTGCTCTTGCCGTCTACATTTTGTTATCTTATCTGGATTTTAGCTTTTTCGGAGAGCATATTTACTCCTAGCAGGTTTATATTTTATTCGAACATTATAATTTGAATACATGCAAGAATAATGCAACAAAATGTTATTAGTATTATCTTTCTTTTCTATTTTAGTAATTAGTCTACCACCATTTTTGCAAATCTTTAAATGAATTGATTTAGTATTAACTAATAACTAATTTGCATTTAGTTAAAAATGTTTATAGACAAAAAGCTGGAGTAGCAGTAGGCTATTGCTGTGTCACTAAGCTTTGATAATTTAGAAATGACTTTTGGGGAAGAAAATTTTATCTTTAAACACAATGGTTTTAGATATGCAAGATTTTATAAACATTTTATTGATGGTTTTAATTTTGCAGGGAATAAAAATTAAGTTGATTTTAATGTATTGGCTACTGGAATGTAACCTCTACTTTTTTATCTTTCACGTATCATGTAGAATTACAAGTGATTGAATATTTAGATTTAAAGATTTACAAAACACACATAATATTTACTAAAATACAAAAAAAAAAGTATTACAGGATAGTGTTTTCCGATCTCTCTAAAAATGTTGCTAGAAAAAAAATGTGTAGTCAGAAAGTGACATGGTGGACAAAATTTGGGTATGTGTAAGATATGGAGGCAAGGAATAAGTCTTAGACTTGAATGCTTTTGATAATGAAATTGAAAAAGCAGCTAGTCAAAAAGGCTTTCCTCAAATGAGACTCACTAAGTTGAATTGACAAGAAAGGATGCAAAAAAAAAAAAAAAAAGATACATTGTCACAGCTAATCATTTGTCCATGTTACCTTCAGGTATATGTGTGTAGAATAGGCACAGCAAGAAAACAATAATGAACAAAATTAGCTAAAAGGTAATGTGATAAAATACAAGACTGAATGATTACTTTTACTGATTTTCGTGATGAATTCTCACTTTATTCTAATGCTTTGTCTCTTCACAGAACAATAAAGGATTATGTTTGTACAGAAACAGTGTCCAGTGAATAGCATTGCAGGTGAGAATGTTCCCACAAGAAAGCTTTAATTCAAAAGTTACATTTGGATGTAAATTTAGTCAAAGATATGTTTATTCTGTTGCCAGTTGTCTAAATGGCCTAGATTCAAGGAATTCCACTCACAACTTCGGGAAAGTACCTGTAATATCTGTATATTAATATGAAAAGCAGTGCATAGCTGTAATGTCCAGAGTGTACAAGACCATAGCAGGGGATTATGGGGTGAAAATATTTGTATAAAATTTTCATTGATATTATGTACACTATTCATTTTATTATAGAAAAGAGACAGTGGGGATGAGGATGGCTTGATGTAGCAAAACTTAAAGGTATCAAATGACATTATCACATCTGCTGACCTGCTGGTATACTGTGATTGGGTTCTGTATATATGATTAGGATGTAATACTACCCTTACAGAAGTATTATCAAATTATCATGCAAATCCCAGGAGTTAAGGAAAGACAAATGATTCCTCAACATGCTTTTTACTGAAAAATGAAGTGAATTATACTTATAATGAATGAATATATCTTAAGCTGGCACAAGGAATAAGGAAGGTCCACTTGAGGCCAAACAGATTTAATGTTGTGTATAAAGGATTATGAAACAATGTGCTGGTAATAACTCATCCAGACAACTGCATAAAAAATGTTAGGACGACAACATTAAGTATGCATTAGAAGCATATTGCTTGTTTTCATTGGAGCATTTAAGAGTCATCAATATAAACATTCACAGACAGACTATAAATTACCCTGTGCTGACCGGTATATAAACTGGTAGCAAAACGTATGGCACAAAAGTGCTAATGAGAATTACCTTATCTTGCATCATGGAAAAAACAGTTGTTTTACTGCCAGGAATCATTATTAGGTCAACCAGGATGGTGAGAATGTTCTTCCATGTACTAGAGACAATATATGACAGTTAATATGGGCATGGAAAAAATGTCTTTAAGGACACTTTGTTACCTGTAGCAGTAGATGACTATTCCAAGTTGCTGTAACTAATTTACATGGAAGCTAACTACTTCAAAGAAAACCGTTGCAGTTCTAACAGCAGTGTTAACAAAGAGTGAGGTACTTTTTATCAAACATAAAACTGCATACAGCCATAGTACACAGCAGATCAGCGAAAAACTTCCATAGAATAGAGTGGCATAAAATAATTTAATTCGGCACTCCCACCATCTAACCACTGTATCGCTCAACCTCTTCCAGCAAGAAATCTCAATAAAGTTAAAAGTAAATGGAAGGACAGAGGCCCAAAAATAGGAACAGAATTAACATATCACTCATAAACTTAGAAAGTCTATAAAAATACAAAAACAGCACCACAAACTGTAGAAAACACAAACTGAAGCAGGAACAAGCAACTCCTCATAAATCTTCAGCTCTTCAGCTCTTTATTAAAATGATCAAGATAAGTGAAGTTAAACGCTTTTCATCTAGTTTAATAACTAGACATCTTCAGACAATTAACAGCAACACAGATTCTACTTAAATACACTTCCCCTTCACACTCCTCTTAGCTTAATTGCATAGTAAGTACCAGTTAATGGTAATAGCTAACCTTACATTTTGTAATATAAGTTAAGCTAGACCATCATTGCAACTAGCATATACAGTATACAAACATAATACAATACAATGAATGGAATAAAAACACCATACTTACTATAATAAAAGTCATATCCAAGCATTTGTATCCCTGTATGTTAATTAGTTACAAGACTAAAATGTAATTATTAACCCTAAAAGGGCTTTTGTAGTTAGAAAATTCCTAGTATGTAAAAATTCTAAAGACCCTAAAAGGTTAGTTTAAAATTAAAATAAAAATAAAAATTAAAGTAGCCTACCTACATCCTTTCTTAATTACTGCTGTTATAATTTTACATACTTAACTACATTTTACAAAGTTATCTATTCAGGTTGTTAAGTCTCAGAAGGCACTGAATAGAATAACAATCGGTGATGCCAGGATAGTGGCAAGCATCCAACCAGATCTGCCACATTAATTCCTTTTTCTCTAAGAGTAGAGATCTTGGTCCACCCCTTAAATCTTTTGGAATGTTGTCAATTACTCTTAAGCTAAAGCTAAGAGTAGGGTTCCCTTTGATGTGACTGGCTAGGGCATTTTTAGTTTTCTCCTTTTTAATGTAATATAGATGCTTGTATATCTGCTCTCGTAGTTTGCGATTGGTTTTCCTGATATAAAAAACAGGGCATAGTTGGCACTGAGCTAAATATATAACATAGGTAGAATTACAGTTAAATCTACCAGAAGTGGTGGTGTAATGCTGGTTCCTAATGTAAAATATACTAGGAAAAGCGCTTAACTTCACTTGTTATCAGTGTTATTTCATCTTGGTCATTTTAATAAAGAGCTGAAGAGGTGAAGATTTTTGGAGAGTTGCTTGTTCCTGGTTCGGTTTGTGCTTTCTAAACTTAGAAAGTCATTAGACTAACATAATTTGTGTTACCATGCATTCTCTGAAGTATATGAAGTCTGAAACTTTTTTTTTTTTTTTATCGTTATTTAGTAACTTCAGTCCTTAGTGATTTGCCAGAAAACCACACATTTTATGAGGAGCAGACCAAAGTTATGAGGAAAAAATCTGGACATTCTGTGAAAATCTGAACAGTTGAGAGGTATGCTAACCACCAAAGAGCTGGAAGAGGCATTTGTGCAGTCATTTAAAAAGTGATAAACCTATGCATCCATGTGGAAAGTCATGCAACACAAACTGGACTAGCTCCTGTTTGCATACTGAAATGTCATGTGTAATGAAAAAAATGTTAGAGAGGTTTTAATACTTTCAAGTTAAATGATACCATGGTTTCTTTCTAACACTATTTCCATACTAGCTGTTAAATGAGGCAAGATGAAACACACTTTCAAATTATACGTAGGAAACAAAATATTTGTAATACAAACTGAGGACAACCAGCTATAAACTAAATAAAATACAAAGTAGAAGTAGGAAGCAAAGCATATACTATATCAATTGAGCACAGCCTACTATGATCCATAATAAATTTTATACACAAGAAGTCTAGCCATTTTCAGAATATTTCCAAAAAAGACTGTCCAAATTTCTTATACATTCTTTCTGCTGTAAGGCGGATGGAATGTTCATGTGTCAGTTTCTTGCTTCTGCTTCAGAATAATGATGGCAAACAAAATGCAAAATCAAATTAGAAAAACAGTAAAAAAAAGTGGTTGGGAGAGACAAACAAGAAAATACATAATACATCCACACATCATATCTGCATGCCAGTGCAGATACTATTGAAATATTGCAGTAAAATCTTTATTGTAGTAAAACTTGTGTCCAGGAAGTGCTTATGCATACAATGGAAGTAGTCATTTGGGAAATGATTGTGGACTTGGGAAAAATTTCAGATGCATTCATATGACAAGTGCTTGTTACTACTTGAAGTGGAGTGTTTATCTGTCAAGTTGTATGCACACAATACATTTTATACAGTACTAAAAATGCTTGTTGTAAGTATAAGAAGTAATCAGTTAAAACAGAGTAATACCATTTATTTATATTTAAATATTTGTAACGTTTTCTCGAAGTGTAATGGCTTCACTCGTATTTCTTTCATCTGCAAAACTATTAAATATTTTTCTTATGACTAATAAAGAAAACAGTTGTAAAAAGAGTACAGCAGTTATGCACAGACATATTTCTCCTTTTTTACAGTAATATAGTGAGTTCAAGTATTTTTTATGCTTCTTATACATACTACATTCTAGTAAGACAGAATTCTGTTGGACTTCTGTTATACCTGCCAGAAGATTTAACCGGCCTTTCTACTTTTCTTTGTTGTTGCTGGTGATTACACTCAGTCTCTTCATCAGCTGTGATTAGAACACAGAAGACAATTCTCGTTCACATGTATGTGCAATATATATTCCCATCCATCCACAACCCCTTTTCATTTGGGGTCAGAATGTCTCTTTAACAGTAACAACCATCTAGAGCCAGGGTTAAACCTCCGGGTGGCTAGCATGTATATCTATCTATATCTACACACACACACACACACACACACACACACACACACACACACACACACACATACAACTATATATATTCTTGCCAAAGTAATAATTATTTTTCTTTTCTCTTACACATACATAACTATATGAATTTATATAATACCGTGCCAATATTCACTCTCATGCAAGAGAACATTAAGTGTATGAAATATTAATATAATTAATATAATTAATTAAGTAATTAATATAACTTATTCACAAATGCAGAAATGTGGCAATTCATTGAAGGTTGGACTTACTTTGCTGTACAGATGTGTCTGATTTGATAGGTAATGTAGAAGTAGAACATTTCTCAGTCAGCTGGTCATTCACTTGGTATAGAAGTCTGGCCTTCCCAGCACTACCAGGTCTACCTACTTGGCCAGCTTTTCAGCACTACATTTCTGAACATTATCAAAGCAGTGATGACACTGTTGGCTAGAGTGGGTTATACCTATCAGGGTTGACAAGGGGTCACCAAACTCCTGTCAAATATCTGTTTTTCCCATGTTGTATGGTGAGTGCACACCTCAGTCTTTTTCTGATAAGAATCATTGAGAAGGTAGAGCATAATGAGTGTTTCCTTGTCAGACCAGCTTGGATCATGGCTTCGTGCCCTTACATGTGATGCCATCATTCAAAGTGCCAGAACAACAATGAGGAAGTTATGGTCAGGAAAGTTTTAATCAAGGTTAGAGCCCCTCCCCGTTTACTGGCATGGAATTACAACAGGTATTATTATTATTAGTATTGGCAAGCTTGGTAATTAATTTGCTAATGATCATTGGGAAAGGTTATTTTTTGTACCATGACACCACTATCTCTCATGTAGTACAGTAGAATTTTCCTTTTAAATTTTATTTTCATATTTTTTTTTGGGAGGGTAAATGTCATTATGTGTTATTTTTAAGTGGTTGGAACATAGGGTTTTTAAGTTGCTGGGGTGTGTCACACAATGTTAAATGAGCCGTGATTACACTTGAGATTGCTTTAAACTTGACAGTCAGATAAATCTTTTTTTTTTTTTTAGCCACATTCTTATTTTATAGGTTCAAAGTTTCATAGGTGTTTACTAGGTTAATGACCACAAGGGCCTCTTTAAACCTAGCCATGCATCCTAAATCTCTGACAAGTTTTGATACCCTTGATAAGTTTAAGCAGGGGTTTGGGAGATGAAACATTTAAAAGCAGGGGCCTGGTAGATGAACCATTTACAGTTTGCCTGTGTCCATTAGTGACATAGGTGCCAAACCAGGGATAAATTTCCTGTTCACCATTGAATTGTCCAAGTTTCACTTGAGTTGGGTTAGGGAAGAACTCTGCTTCACATGGATTGGAAGCCTGTTCCATAGACAGGGTAGTCCCTGGGATACATACCTGTCTCTCCAGCAGGTCCTATTTATATCACAGGGAAGGTTTAAGTCTTTAGAACAGGTAATTCTAGTACTGTTTGTTTTATGGATATGCAGGAGGGCCATCAGAGTGGGGTCTGACAATGCCCTATATGCCAGGCACAGATCACCCCTCAAAAGTCACCAATGTCCAAATCTACACCAAAGTACTATATGAGCACTTACAAAGATGAATGGAATCAGGAATACCTGACAGGACAAAATCATCCTCCGGAAGGAAGAGTAAACCTGTCTGGTGGATATGTGCAATAAATAAACTATATAACAAAAGGAAAGAATTGTTGTCCAGGACCAAGAAGGAGCAGGTGCCCAATTGGAAGCAATCTCTCCTTAGCCTGAACAAGCAAATAAGAGCACCATTGAAATCCTCTAAAGCCAACTTTGAGTCCAAATTGGCCACATCTACTAGAGACAATCATAAGGCCTTCTTCACATATGTCCAAAATCTCAAAGGAAGCACCCAGATCTGTTCAGAACTGGTGGTCAAGGACACCACATACACAAATGCTGTAGATATAGCTAACCTACTGGCTGAGAGATTCAGTGAAATTTCACCCCCCCCCCCCCATCAGTAAATCAGGGCATCCTCAGTATCTGCCCACCTCCCCTTATCTCTAGGGAACAAGTCATCAATGCCCTCTCAAAGGCAAAAACTACAGCCTTCATGGGACCCAATAATATCCCAGGCTGTATCCTACATGAACTCAGGCATGAACTTGCAGCACCATTAGGCATCCTATGAAACCAAAGCCTGAGTGCCGGCTTTGTCCCAGCCAAGTGGAAGACAGCCACTAGCATCCCTTTACACAAAGGTGGAGCATTCACCAATATGGAAAATTATACACCCATCAGCCTAACTAGCCTGATCTGTAAGGCCATGGAATGGATTATCATAGACCTCATTAACAGGGACATTGGCAACCTCCAAACACTCAACCCCACACAGTTTGACTTTGTCAAGGAGAGGTCATGGCTGTTATATCTAGTTGACTTCTTTGAGACAGTCACCAAAACCATGGATGAGGGGAAAACTGCACACTGCCTATCTTGACCTGGCCAAACTCCCTCAACTAGACATCAATCCATATGTTACCAGATGGGTAGCAAACTGGCTTACTGATTAGAACCCACCTAATGAAAATAGGGGAAGCTACCTCAAACAGTAGACCCATAATGAGTGACGTACCCAAGGGATCGGTCTTGAGGCCTCTGTTATTCAGGATATACTTCTCTGAGGTGCAGGCCAAAACCAGTGTGCTATGGCTGACCAAGTTTGCAGATGACTGCAAGATGGGCGTAGTCAATTCCCCAAGTGATGTGGACGTCCTCCAAGAGAGTCTCACCCAAACAAATAACTAGTGAAAGAAACTTGGCCTCAAGCTGAATGTCAAAAAATGCATCATCATCCCCTTTGGGGAGAGGGATGTCTCCACATATTATCTCATTAATAACAATGTCCTAAGCACGCAATCAGTCGTGAGGAATTTGGGCACCTAGGTTGATAGCAAGCTGACTTTTGACCTCCATATTGCTTGCATTGTACAGAAATTCTACATGGCCCACCTCATAAGTAAGGGTATCTCATTCAGGGACAATGAGGTTATAACATCCCTGTATTCTTCCCTTATAAGGCCAGTTATTGAGTACAATGCCCCCTTTGGCATGCACTTCACAAGGCAGATGCAGCAGCTGGAAAGACCACAGAGGTTCCTCACCAGAAGAATCCAGGCCCTCAAACATCTACCCTACACAACTAGGCTAAAGGCCCTGTCCCTCTATTCAGTTTCATACAGATTCCTCAGAGGTGAATTCTGTCTGGCATACAAAGTAATCTGGGACCCCACCTTGATGTGACTGCTGCATATCCGCAAGTCAAGCTCCAGTTGATTAACCCACACAGGTGACCTCATCCTGGTCTGGTGGGACAGATTTGTGTCCCAGAGACTCCCCCATCTGTGGAATAAACTCCCTCTCCATGTCAAGCAGAGTACCTCATTATCCCTTTTCAAGCGCAACCTGGATAACTGGATGGGAAACAGAAACTACACCACTGGGATGACACCTGTGTCCCTGCTGGACAGAGGCTTTGGATGCTGACTTGTCTAAACATGGGCTAAAGTCTTGGCTAGGCTTATAAGTGCCTAAGGACCAATAGCCTAGTAATTTTCTATGATTCTATGATCTTATAAAGCCTGTAGGAGACAAAATAGAGGGATAGGGCCTTGAGGTGGTCTTCAGAGGGCATTTTACTTATGCCCTGTATTCTTTTAGTGAGGAACCTCTGTGGACATTCCAATTGCTGGATATGTCAGATTAGGTACATAGCAAAGGTGGCATTGTACTCATTGATAGGTCTGATGAATGCCGAATACAGTGGAACATTGACTTCCATGGGCTTACATGCCATATCTTTGTTTATAAGTTGGACAACATAGAATGATTTCTTTACTACTGTAGACATGTGATGGTCAAAGGCTAGATTACTATTTATGTGTCTCCTTAACTCCCTGACTATTGGGTCAACTCTAAGGGGTGTGTTGCCAATATGGTAGTTACCATGGATGGATGACTTCCCAAAGGATACTATTATGCATTTCTTGGCATTTAGTTTTAGTCCATGTCTTGACACCAATTGTTTGTCTGTGTCAGTCCCTCCTGGAGAACATCTGTGTCAGTGTTGGATTCAATGACAGCTCCTAATTTGCAATCATCTGTAAATTTAGTCAGACAGAGACCACTGATATTGGCCTTGATGTCAGAGAAGTAAATACCAAAAAAGAGCAGTCCAAGGATTGATCCTTGAGGGTCTACACTTGTGAAAGGCCTTTTTGTAGAGGTGGGCTCCCCACTTCTAACTTTCTGGGTCCTGTCTGTGAGCTAGTTGGCTATCCACCAGGTGACATACAAGTTTGCACCTAACCTCTTTAGTTTGTCAACAATGCCAGAGTGTGGTATTGTGTCAAATGCCTTGGTCAGGTCAAGTACGCAGTGTGAACCATTTTTCCCTCATCCATTGCTTTGGTAACTTTCTCAAAGAAGTCCATCAGGTTCAGTAGGCATGATCTGCCCTTGACAAAACCAAACTGGGTTGGGTCCAGTGTCTGTCTCTTGATCTTTTCCATGATAATTCTTTCCATGGCTTTACATATAAGACTAGTGAGATTTATGGGTATGTAGTTTCCAGGGTCTGTAGATGGCCCACATTTGTGCAGAGGGATGACTGTTGCTGTTCTTTATTCATTAGGTATAAAGCCTGTTTGGGGGCTACAGTTAAATAGTATTTCTGGAGGCCCTGATAGGTAATTTTTCATGCTATTTAGAAGGCATCCTAGGATATTGTCTGGGTCCATTGATGCAGTGTTCTTCGTCTTAGAGACACCTTCTTCCTAGTGATAGTAGGGGAAGTAACATTTCATGGTATTTCCCAGGAGAAGGTTGAGGGGGAGAGAGGGGTAATGTTGGAGCTTAATTTAGGGTTTCTAATACCATGATAACAATGGACCCCATTTTTAAGTCAAAGTCTGATTAAAGTTCATGAAATTAGTATTGTTTCAGTCTTTGATGTCAGCCAGAAGTGCTCTTCACAGCACCTGCAATGTGCTCAGTAGTGGCTCCTTCTCCAATTCCTATGGAGTTACATGTACTGAGAGCATATCTAAATATGATTGTAAATTATTTTTTATAAGACCCATTGCTCCTACTACTATTGGAACTATCTGGGTGTCTTTCTTCCTTCCACATTGCTCTCATTTCCACCTGCAAATCCTGATATTTTATGACTTTGCATCTTTCTGTATGCAGGACACTATAGTCACTGGATGAGGTGATTTCAATGATCAGTGATACTTTTGTTTTCTTTTCATGGACCACTATATCCAGTTTTCTAGAATCTAGCTTTTGAACTGCTGGTAATGGATGATCCCATGTGATGCAGACTTCATCATTTTCTCTGAAGCTTTGTGGTTCATGTTTTCAGTGTTTTTCAGCTACTTCAATACCATAATTTTGCCAATCCCCAGTGCAACATTCTCATCACATTATTATGCCTTTTAGTATACAGTCCTTCTGCCATGGATATTCGCAACCAGCAATGAGGTGTACAACTATTTCCAATTCTGTTTTACAAAACATACCTTTGTCTGTTTCTCCCACATGTTCAATGGACTTAGTAAACCAATGTGTACATAGCCCACTATCATGTGCCGCCAATATTAACCTTTCATGTCTTGGCTTGAATTTGCCTCTCCTTAACCATTCCTGCATTCATTCCTGATCAACATGAGGTTCTTCCAGAAGTTTTCCATACTTGCAACTATATTTATGCATTTTCCACATTTCTTCCCTTCTCATCTTGTTCTTCACCTTATATTCTCTCTTTTGTTTTTTGGCACATTCAGTTGCTGCCTGATTTTTATCTACTTGTGATTTGAGTTCCACTCTTCTTTGATGCCGATATGCTTCTGCTAGCTTAAGCAGAGAAGTCATCTTAGATTTATTACCTCATGTTAAAAACTTTCACTACATTTGGGTCTTGTGAGGTCAGCAGATATGTGTTGAGTTCCACGATTGGAGATCTATACATGCAGTCAATTTCAAGGAGGCCCATTTCTTCTTGAGAAAGGGGAATATATAATATTGGTATACACTGATTTTTATAAATCATTTGGTAAGCATGAAGCATCCTTCTTGTTTTCCTATCTAATATATCCAACACATTTGCAATCTGAGGGTCATGCTGCCCAGTGCTAAACGTCTAAATCTCAAAGTGCTCCTCAAAATGGAGAACGTCGGCATTTGTGTTGTAATGGAGACCTGGTTTAAAGCATCAGAAAGCACCCTTGCACTTCTAGGCTATAACTCATTTCACACCTTTTGCAGCCAGAACATGGCCAGAAGCTCCAAAGGCAGTGGTGATTCCATATTCATAAAGGATTTGCACACCTCCAGACTAGTAGCCCAGCATAATGCATCTGAGATACTTCAGATACAACTAACACTGGGTAAGATGGCGATTCAGGTCATAGACTGCTATAGGACACCAACCATGCCCTTAGACTTGCACTCCACATTCCTAAGCAACCTGGAATCAATGAAGATCCATCCTAATACTTTCATACTAGGAACTTCAACTATCTCTCCATCAACTGAGAAAACTACACAAGTACAATTGCACTGGCCCAGCACTTCCTGGAAGTCATCATTTACAATGCCCTGGACCAGCTCATCCTGACCTCCACTAGAGGAAGCAACATCCTAGACCTGGTTATCACTAACATGGGCAACCATTGCTCTGCACCAATAGTTGATTCCTCCCTGGTTAGATCCAACCACAAACTAATCACCATGGAAATCCACATCTCACCCAAATCCCCTGCAAAGGTAACCACCTTAAAAAACTTCTCAAAAATGACTTTGGACTCCTAAAAACAGAGGTGGCTAATTTCATGGCACCTATGCCAATGGATAATAGCTGCATGACAGCTGAACGAACACGTACATAAATGCATGGAACTAGCCATACCCAATAGAACCAAGACATTCTCCTCCAAAAAAAGGAAGCCAGTTTGGTTGTCCCCAGCCATCAATAAACTCTACAACAGAAGAAAAATACTGTTGCAGAAAAAGGTGAAGTCCCAAGACTGGAAAAAATCCCTTACTGGCCTCAGCAAAAAGTTAAGATCCCTTATCAAATCCTCTAAAGCCAGCTATGAAGTCAGAATTGTGGTGGACACTAAAACCAACCACAAAGCCTTCTATAGCTATATCAAGAACCTCCATGGCAATACCCAGATTTGCTCCAAGTTACTGCACAATGGTACCTCCTATACTGAGCCAACAGATATTGCCAGCATACTGGCCAACAAATTCAGTGCCAACTTTACCCCTCTATCTCCCCCAAAAGGACCAATCACAATACCAAAAGAATGCCAAGTGCCCAGCATTTCTGCAGCACAGGTAAAAGCTGCATTGTCCAAGGCCATGAATACAGCATCCATGGGACTTGACAATATCCCAGGCTGTGTTCTACATGAACTACAAAATGAACTAGCACCACATCTGTGTGCCTTCTTCAGTCACAGCCTTACCTCAGGCTTTGTCCTTACCGAATGGTACACTGCTACAGCCATGCTTCTCCATAAAGGGGGAGCGACTACAGACACTGGGAATTACTGCCCCATTCACTTGATGAGTCTGATTTGTACAAATAACATTGATAAAGAAGGCAGGAACCATCAGGCCAAGTTAAAAAAATATTTTTTATTATTAAAATAATAAAACAATAAAAGTGCACAATGAGTGCTTTCAGTTACACAACCCTTCATCAGATAACAAACATCAAAAGCCAACTGCATATTTAAAACATTCAGCAACCAATCAAAATTCTGTATTGCACCCTCCTTTTCTTTAGAACAGGTTTTTAAGGGACAACCCCATTAAGACCAGAGGCTTTATCAACTCCTAATCTAATAAACCATTTCATTTCAGTATATTCAGTATGAGTACCCTTCCTAACTTTTCTGTTTATCACTTGCAACACCATAAATAAAAATGTGTGTCCTTTGTTCTCTTCTATTTGCTGATATAATGCATTATGTGTTTTTTTTATTTTATATTTGAAACATGGTTCAATACTCTATCCTTTAATCTACAATTTTTTTTCTATGTAATATGAGTAACAATTTTGACATGCTGCTAGATAAATGACATTCTGTGTATTGCAGTCAGCATATCCATTTAAAAATATTTTTGTCCTGTCCTAGGATGTATAAATAAATTCCCATTCATAACATAATTACATGCTTTGCAATGTCGACATGCATAAGTGCTCTGTTTCTGTTTTGAGGGCTTAACTGTGGTCTGTACACCCAGTTACTGACATAACATGTCTTTCAAATTTCTATTTCTTCTAAAAATGAAGCTAGGTTGTGGTCCTACAATACTGGCTATCTCTCTATCTGTTTGTAAAACCTTCCAGTTCTGCTTAATAATTTCACATATGCCCCCCACATCATTACTATATGTCAGAAACATTTGTGTTATATCCTTTCTCTTGACAGTTATTTATTTCTTTATCCCCATGACAATTCTGTTTCTTGGAAAACCATGGCTTGGCAGTATTTTTCCTACTCAATATACTATCAACTATCACTTTTTCAAGACCCTTCTTTCTATAACCCCTTCTTTTTAAGTTTGTTTCAAAAATATTAACTTCCTGATCAAATTTATTGTCATTAGTGCACAGACGTGAAATTCTGAGCACTTGTCCTTTTATAATATTATTGAATGTATGTCTAGGGTGCATACTATCAAATGCTAAAATGTTATTCTTCCAACATGTTTTTTTATATAATGATGTTTCTATTACACAATTTAAATCCTTACTAATACGAGCATCTAAATATTCGATTTCACTTTCAGAATAATTCACTGAAGATCTCAAAAAATTTGTGGTTGACTCCAAATACCTCAGAAAAGATGTCAGTTCTTCTTTTGTGCCTTTCCATAGAAAAAAACACATCATCCACAAAACTGGAATAAAAATCTAATAATGTTTTCCATTCATGGTGTATGTTAAATATTACCAAGTCTTCCCAATATGCAAGAACAAGGTTCGCGTATGAGTTGACACATGGTGTGCCAATCTCAATACCTTGTTTCTGTTGATAAAAAAACTCGCCTGACACAAAAAAATATTATTTTCAAAGCAAGAGCTTTTAAAGTTTGCAAAACCATTGGCTTACATCACAATTTAATCCTGCTTTCTCTAACAAAACATTCTCTATGGCTAACAAACCATATTCATTAATGATAACAGTAAAAAGATTATTCACATTTAATGTAACAAATAAATATTTGCACTCATTCTCCATGTTTAAATACTCATATAGTGATGCCAAAATTTGATGTATACTTTAATATTCTGGGAGATACCTGTGATATAGGTTTTAACGCACATTCTACCTATTTAGATATATTTTCAGTCACCCACCCTCTCCCCGAAACAATCGGTCTCAGGGGTGGGTGTTGTGGGTCTTTATGTATCTTGGGTAAGGCATTAAAAATCGGTATAGTGAGATGCTCTATTAATAAAAATTGTAAAGTTGTATCACCTAGTAAACCAACTTTTTCCATGTTAATCAAAGAAGTCTTTACCTTTTCAATATATGTATTAAGCATTACTGGAGATATAAGACAAAATGTTTTCTCATCATGTAGCAAAAATTTGATCTTGTCACAATAATACTGCTTGCTCATTACTATGACCGCACAACCCTTATCTGCAGGTTTAATAACAATGCGTTCATCCTGACATAGCATATCAAAGGCTGTTTTTTGCTGTACAGTTAAATTAAAATATTTATGTCTTTTCCTATTCTGCAAATATTTTTCTATTTCATCTTCAAACAGTCTTAGAAACACATAATCATTGTTGGATGGATAATGGGCATAAACACAGTTGGTTGTCTTAAAACACATGCTGTTTCACTGTCATCATTGTTAAACATTTGTTTTTAACATGACATTGTGAGCAAAACACATGAGATCAATTATTACTTGACTTCAGTCAGATCCTACACTGGGTATACACATTAAACCCTTATTTAAAACAAAAGACTGTTCTGTAGACAGAACAATACCTGATACGTTAAACACAATGTTATCAGTATTAAAAGTCAGTTCGAGGTTCATCACCTCTTCTGTTCCCTGTTATATGATATACTCCTTTTGCATGGATTCTTTTTTTTTGACAGGAACTGGTAACATGGGAAAAGATGTATTATTTTTGCCCCCAAAAAAGTTTAAGTCGTGCTCCTAAAACCAAGAAATCATTCATACCAGTAGATGCCATTGCTTCCACTAGCATACTTTCATGTAATGTGTTATCAGTGTCCTCAATGGATCCAACAGTCCTGTTTGCTATTGGTTCATCTGTTGTAGCTATAGAAACAACAGTACTGTTTACATGTGCAGTCAATGTGGAGTCAACATTACCCCCTTCCAAAATGGAATGACCATTAAGTTCTTTTTCTTGTTGTTGATTCGATGCTGGTTCCCTAACAACAATGTCAAAATCAGGTTTTGTATATGAACCCTGCTTCTCTCATGGCCATGTAAAAATATGACCTGTAGAGAAGTCACGATAGTCTCAAATTATTTTCTTTGTTTTAATTTGTTGCAGCTTGGTGTCATAAGACGCTGCAGCACAAAAAACTTTTACAAGTCTATTTAAATGCTGTTCATCATTAAATTTAGCCTCAATGTCTCTTTGTATAACTTCCACTCTGGCTACCAATTCTTGCTCTTGCAGATAAAAATAATCTATTAGGAGTCTTATATACACCATGCTAGTTTGCAAATTAATTTCTTACCAGCGTGCAAGTAAATCAGGATGCTTTCACCCTGTGTGGGCGTATATAGCACACAAAGACCTCTTAGAACAATATTGTGCTTAAGGCATGCCTCCAGATGAAACCTTTGCCATTGTAGGTGTTTTAATTTCATGAGGCCATTCTGTAAGTTAAATAATGAATTACAAAATTCAATCTAACCAACCATATCCTGTTCCACTTCAGGTGTCTGCTTTGCAATGGACTGAATGTCCATTTTTAAAAGTGGATTTGACACAGAAAAGACATTTCTTATCACATTCTCCATCAGCAAAGCATGAGAACACTTCTGGGGTCAATATTCAAGTTCGATTTCCTCTCTTCTACAGACAGCCATGTGTGTATAGGTTCCAATAGGCCAAAATTACAAAGTGAAAAAAACTGGATACTTTCCACCAAAGGTTCACTGCCAAACAAGTCCCAACAACAAATAACAGTGATAAAGAAGGCAGGAACCACCAGACTAAGTTCAAAAACATTTTTTTATTATTAAAACAATAAAACAATAAAAGTGCACAATGAGTGCTTTCGGGTACATAATCCTTCATCAGATAACAAACATCAAAAGCCACCTGCATATTTAAAACATTCAGCAACCAATCAAAATTCAATATTGCACACTCCTTTTCTTTAGAGCAGGTTTAAAGGGGCAACCCCATTAAGACCAGGGGCTTTATCAGCTCCTAGTCTAATAATCCATTTAATTTCAGCATATTCAGTGTGAGTAACCAAGTCACCCTTCCTAACATTTCTGTTTACTACTTGCAACACCATGAATAAAAATGTGTGTCCCCTGTTCTCTACTATATGCTGATATAACACGTTATGTGTTTTTTTTTTTTTTAATTTTATATCTGAAACATGCTTCAGTACTCTATCCTTTAATCTCACAGATAGGACCCACACAGTGAAAGTAGTGGATTCCAAGTCTGACTGCCAAACAGTCACGATTGGAGTCCCACAGGGATCAGTCCTGGGTCCTCTCCTGTTTGGCATCTACTTCTCAGAAGTCCAGGCAAACACAGAGGGACTCTGGCTGACCAGGTTCACAGACAACTGCAAGCTGGGAGCAATTATTAACTCCCCAAGTGATGCAGACATCCTACAGAAAGGCCTCACTGAGACCAATGACTAGTGATGGAGCCATGGCCTTAAGGTAAATGCCAAAAAATGGGTTGTTATTCCCTTTGGTAAAAACTCAGTTTCCAGTAATTACCACATTGGTAGGAGCTCACTGAACACTGGAAGTATTATAAGAGATCTGGGCACCCAGGTTAACAGCATGTATCTCACTAGACACCTGCAACAGCTGGAGAAGCCACAGAAGTACTTCATGAAGAAGATCCTAGGCCTTAAAGACTTGTCCTACATGGACAGACTCAAGAAACTTCAGCTATTTTCTGGCTTTTATTGCCTACTTAGAGGCAATCTCTGCTTGACTTACAAAGTCATGCCTGATCCAGCCCTGCTAGAAATGCTACACCTAAAGAAATTCCAATCCCTCCACAACACATGTTGCAGAGACCTTAATCTTATTACCTCAATCAACAGAACATGCTGGAGGGACAGGTTCATCACCCAGAGACTGCCCATGCTCTGGAATAGGCTTTGTATACATGTCAAGCAAAGCACCTTGCTGGTCTCTTCAAGAAGAATCTCGATGAGTGGATGGGTACCAGAAAGTTCACCCCAGGGATCACTTCAGTGGCGGCACTGGATAGGGGCACTGGGAACTAATGTTGAGTGGCATGATGCCAGGGCACTTTTATGGGCTAGGCTTGAAAAACCTCCAGGGCCATTAGCCTAGTACACACCTTTGAACCTATTTGGGGTCAGGCAGTCACTCCAAAACTGTAAGTTATGACAGGAAGAGTAAATTGGTTTATAGCTTGGATTTTGTTCCTGGATGTCAACCCTGTTTTCAGGATTAATTTACGTCTTCTAAGATATTCTTTACTAAGTTCTATTCACATTTGTTCATATTTTATTGTTGATCTTCAGTTCCCAAATATTTATACACTCCCTCTTGCTCAAGTTCTTTTATATCACATTCTTATCGCAAACTGATGTTTTCTTGATGCTGCAGCTTTCCTACTTTAAAGGTTGCTTTTGCACATTTATCAAGACCAAATGACATTCTTATATAATCTGAAAAAGTTTTGACAACTTGCAGTTGTACTTTCAGTTCCTCATTTGATCTATACAGTTTTAAATCATCGACAAAGAGAAGATGAGAAGTCTTTACACTTTGTTGTGTGCTTTCTAGGAGACAAAATATAGCCATGGCCTAAGCTGTTAAGTAGACAGCTTAATGGTTAAGGGCAAGGCAGAATAGCAGCAGTGACAGAGAGTCACCTTGGAATATCCCCCTGTATGTAATTATATGGTTTGCATAAAGTAACACTGCAAGTAGTAGGAAGACTTGGCCACTGTTTTATGTTTTAAAAGCTGATTTCATCCAAAACATATGGTCATACTTTCTGAATGTGGGATTTTTTTTTGCATACACAGTAATGATGGAAAATAAGAAATGAAAGGAGAGAAAGGATAATTTTACCCATGACAAAAACTGTGTCCTCATGGCAGCAATTAGGACATAATAGGAATTTTTTTTTTGATAAAAGGAGGCCCAGACAAGTCAAAAAAAAACAGGCTTGAAATCAAGTAGTTGATGACAATAATGCAGTGGGTGGCAGAAATCAAGCAATGACACAGTGCAAGAAATGGGCAGATGATATGTTAACTCATGTTAGAAGCAAGGCCAGGCAGAATGCAATTTCCCATACTGCTACGGGGGTGGGGGGGGGTGAATCTTATTCGGTTAACACCAGATGAGAAATACCTACTATCATCTGTGGGGATGACAATGACACAGAAGATGGTGGTACAGGCATAATTAGAGGTGTTGTGGACACTGCTGCATATTAGCAGTGTCTGCAGCAGAAGTGACACCCATCTGCTCATGAACATTGGTTTAAAATCAGTAACATATATTTAAATAGAGAAATGAATGCTGACAAGGAATGATCTCATTGAACAGATCAGAATTAATTATTATTATGTGTACCTTCTACATCAGCACAGAATGGAAATGAAGGCAATGTGCATGGTAAGTGCCCCACTCACTCCCTTGTAAGCATACATTACTGTATGCTACTCCATTATTATTGATGTTTTCAAATATTGTTTTACAGGGTCAGCATCAGAAACAAACAGTTCAACTATACGTAAAAACTGAATAATGTCAGCAAAAGAATAGGTGTTACTGCTGCTGCTGCTGATGATGATGATAACATTGTTATTTTTATGAGGCAGCCTGAGAAAAGTGACAAGCAGTCCTTAAGTTTAAAGTCAGGGTCTTTCAAACAACAACATGTTAGTAACTCTGCAGAAATTGAAAGTGTATCACAAAGTCAAGCACAACCTGATGTACCACTCATGCTTGTACAGGACAAACACCCTTGCACCTCTGCACCAGTATCTCCAAACCCAGAGGAACACTTTGAGGATGATGGCAGGCAACCAGAGGCAACAGTGTTCACACTGATACATTTACAAAGGGGAGCCAGGTGTATGAATTTATTACAGCTACCCCAGAGACACATAAAACATTGGTTGCCCAAGAAGAAATGTGCCATGACATTGTTAGGCTCAGCCAGTGCCACAGAAAATCATCGCGAATGGTCAGAGACTTCCAGGGTATGCTTGATGATTTCCAGCACTACTTGGAAATGATCACATAGTAGCAATAATTCCATGGTAACATTGATGCATACTATGTTGGCACACCAAACATTAGTGTCTGTCTCCATTTGTCCACTAGTTAGGACATACCAGAGTCAACCTGGAGTCAGTCTTGCAAGGGCAGAGGATAGGGTATTCTCTGGACATGTTGGGGGAGATCAGTTGATAATACAATTGCTTCTCAGGAAAGTAATGTAAGTAGTCAAGGTGAACAAGTGCTACATATTTCATGCAGGCCATGATGACATTCGTCTAAACCTAGCAGAACCTAACATTTAAGATCATGATCATGGTCACATAGCACTATCAGATCAGTGCCAGTAGGATCACCTGTATCAAGTAGGTCAAGACATCAGACCAGCTCACCTTGTAGTTTTCATGGTAGCCCCTCTTCAAAATCACTTGCACCATCACCTACCCTATTTATAGCAGTTCTGTATGACTTGTTTTAGCTTGAACTACTATTGGAATGGGAGTGGAATGGCAACTTTTCAGATATATGTATTTTATCCAAGTAAAACTAGTGTGCATAACATCAATGAAAGGCAGATAAAAATCAATGCTACATGAATTACCATTCCTACACTTGGCTGTTACCTACAACATAAAAGTAGTAATGCACAAAACATTTCAGGAGACATTGATAATAAGTGGATGAAAGATTAAAATGAGTATCCTGTCATGTAAACTTACACTGCTGCTACTTCACTCTCCCCACTGCACAAATGATGGTAGATTTTTAAGTTTCTGAAATCAGAAATTATTGTGGATGACAGCATAAAATTAATCTGATGTGCAGCATCATAGAATAATCTAAGAAGAGATGGCATAATATGAAAAAGCAATATAATACAATTTTCATCAAATTTGCAATGCATTAACTCAGAAAGTATTTCACTTTTGATTATATTCAGTACTTGTATACTTAAGTAAGCAATATAGCAGGGCTCATTCATCAAAGTGGACAAAAATGTAATTCATTTTTTATATGATGCTTTACAATATCACTGATCAGGAGTCAGTGAGCACTCAGGCATGACTTTAAGTAGCAATAATATGAGTAATAAAAAATATTTTAAGATGAGACAGTGTTAAATGCACAGTGACAGGAGGCCACCTACCTCACATAGAATAGCCCACATACATTAGTGCATGCATCAGTTATAGTCTATGTGTTTTTTTACAATTAAGGAAACACTTAACCTGAATGTCATGGTCCATACTTGCGCAGTTGATGCTGCCTCTTCAACTGCACAGCTGCATGCCATGCATGAGCCTGCTACATGGGGTCCCTTACTACTGCTGCTATCTGGTCATCATTAGTCATAGCGGGACTGGAACTGGGAGGTGCAGTGAAAGCATGGGTCACTTCACCACCAGACTGGCACATGATCATGTTTTAGACCAGTAAACATCCTACATGCAGTAGTTGGACCATACTAAAGGGCACCCCCAGACTCATCCAGGCACCTGAAATAGCTTTTTATGAGGCAAAAGATCCTTTCAATAACTATGCAGGTCTGGAACAAGGGTATGTTGTACATCTCCTCTGCAGCTCCACTTGGATTTCTCCTTGGTGTCATGAATCCTGGCTCAATTAGATATTCAGAACCACCTTGGGGGGAAATGTGAGAGAGAGAGAGAGAGAGAGAGAGAGAGAGAGAAGGGGAGAGTAAAGTTTAGTATTCAGCAATACATTTTTACTTGAATAACTACTTAAATACAATATAAAAATATACATTTTTCCACTTAAAAAACAAGATGATAACTGGATATCCTACCACGCAGGGAGAGGTGATTGAGCTAGTATGCCAGATATGGGAATCATGGGCACTACAAGAATACTGGGTAGAGATGTTGGTGATGCACCCCCATGCATTACATACTGTCCAGCATTTAATGGAATGGTAGTCCTTCCTATACTGCTACTACCCCCCCCCGTGGACCAAAAGGGGTCGTAATTGCAATATGGGCAAAAATCTATCACACCAAATACCTCAGGGAAATGTGCAACCTGCATTAAGGGCATCTATAGTCCTGACTCTCTGCTGATATGACACAGGGAAATATATATACTGATCCACACATGCCAAAAGTACATCCAGAAACTGCTTTAGTATCCTCAAGGCAGGAGACTGTGAGATCTCCAATATGTCACCAGTCTGTTTCTGGTAGATCCCTGTAGTAAGTATAGTGATGGCTATACATACCTTGGTGTCCACAGGGATAGGAAGTCCACATGTTCCTCCAGTGACCCAATGGGGGTCAGACATAACCATTAAAACACTTATAATGTCTCTGTCCACTTTGAACCTATCAAGAATTTACTGATTATCAAAGTTATAAGGAGTTATCTTTTGCTTATATTTTTGCTTTCTTGGCTGGTGAGTTCTGCTGGGTACAAAAGGTTTCAACCCAGATAAGACAAGCACCTCAGTTCTAGAAACAGCCAACTAGCAGCAAATGACAGACTTTTGCCAATTGCAACTCTGTTAGATTTGGTGAGGCTTCTCTTTATATAGGGCATCTGTGACCAACACAAAAAAGCAGGAAAATTTGACTGTGAATTGCAAATGGCATACAGCATACTTCATTAGCATATGAAGATTTACATCATTCCTCATTTCCATCTCATTATTCTTACATTTGCATAAACTCATTCAAGGTCATTGCACATTTGCATAAAGGGCATCTATAAATCGTATCTCAGTCGCATTTGTACATGAACATCAAGTGCATTTGCTTAACTGACTATGAATACCAGATACAATTACTTTGAAAACTAGCTGGATGTTACATAGAGCAGAACAAGCAGAAGAAGAAGACATAACAGCATCTAAACTTAATACTAGAAGAGATTAGACAATACAATGGCAGAATGAGGAAGCTATGTATTAAAGGAGAAAAATTCAGCAACAGTATAACTAAACAGATTAAAAGTAGCCAAACTTAAAGTATCTTTTACTGAAACTTCCAAAACCAACTCAACACTATGCTAGTATTTCTCTTTTACAGGCATTACATTTATAATAAAAGCAATACAGCTTAGAGAAATTAGACTGCAAGTAGTACTTACAAATAGCTTAGAACAAGGTCTTACTGTCTGACTGCTTAAGTAATAGAGACATTTATACATGTACCATTTAAAAAGCTGTTTGAAAGAAAAATATTAGACAAAACCACTTGACATTTCCCAAGAAAAACACTGCAAAATATATGTTTGAAGCATAATATGACCTTCTCAGAGTCAATAGGGTATTGTCAATTGCAGACAGTAATATCACTGCAAGTTTTATTTGATTTTTTTAATTAACATTGTAAAGTATAAAATGCTCTATTTCCGTGCTTTAATTTCAATGGAAATTTTGCAGACAGACATCATTGAGCTATTCAAAGTAAACCTGGACTGTTTTGTCTATTTTAACAATAAGTGGAAAACTGAAAACATTCATTTTGTTGGAGTTTGAGAATGTGTGATTGACATCAATGAATGATTAACAGTTTGGATTATTATATGTCTTTAGATGTTTTCTTCTTAAGGCTAGCATGCTCTTAACAGCTTGTATCAAAGTACAGTTAAAGCAGGATTGCAGTAACCCCCTGCCGATTACATTATTCCTTCTGGAAAAAGGGTCCATTTATAAAACTATACACTTTAAAATATCCACCATCAATGCATATTCCTTTAAAATTAATTTATATTTTCCTGTTAGCCACTTATACTCTTGAATAAGTCTCATAAAAGAGGTTTTATCACTGAATCTTCCTCTAGGATTTTTTCCGACTTTTTTTTGAATGAGAACCAAAACAGATACTTGGACCTCCACAGTGGCAGTAGAATCTGCTTGAAGTATAAAATATCTGCCTCCTTTACTCTCATTAAATCATAAGCTATCAGCTGTTTTAGCTTTCACAGACAGAATCACTTTATCAGGAAAGTCAGATTAAGGTACTCAAAGCATCTGTATAATAGTCCAGTGATATATTGAGGCATTTTAGAGTACAATTTGTGAAATACCTCAAACATACAAATATTTAGTGTATTGCAGTATTAAAACTTCAACCCACGGGCAGATGTCATTTGCCTCATATTTAAATATAAAATATGAAACTTAGACTCTTTCATAGTAGTAAGTTTTAATACTTGAGGTGGAAACCCAAAGACCTCCCAGCTAACGCATTTGTTCCTTCCTGGAAAAGCAACATTCCAGAAGATTCTTGCTTTTAAAACAGACTTGTTATTTATCCTATGCAGGACTTATGCAGCTACAGCTCTTATTTTAACTTTACAACAGCAACTGCACTTGATCCAGTATAGCTTGTCTCTGTCCATCAACACAGCAAGTGATACGGGATATTTTTATCATCTGTAGAAGGGGGCATATATAAATATGAACTTCACATCCAGTTTTCAATTAATCTGTTACAATAATTTCACTATAAATATAAGATCTTGAGAAAAGATCTATACAGTTAACATCAGACTATATTCTTTGCATGAAGACCCAGATGGACAACATATTTTAAACCTTTCTCTATAAATGTATTTATTGATTTTTCAAATAATGTGATTCACATACAAATGAGAAGCACAGACTTGTTACATTTGTGTACTGACTACTAGGAATATATAACATTTTCATAATGCCCACTGCAATCCAACCTAATAACACAGAGGTTATGGTACAGGATTACCAACTGGGGGACCTGGATTCAAAACCTGGTTGGGGCACAACTGGGCAGCAGCAGTATCTGCATGGAAGAAAAGTCTGTCAATCTACTTCTGTAATTCACCATGAGATCCCCTTGGGGCCTACCCATAAAATTGCCATGAGTTGATTTCATCTCAGGGGCATCGGTCTTACTTCACTTAATGTACAAACTGAAGTACAAAGATTTATCAAATACAAAAGAAAACACAAATATTTTGATCCTATTCGACATCTGAGGTTGATGTTTATAATGTAAATTGTGATGCCTTACAACATTTTGCTCAAGTAGGATAAGAAGATATTGTGGATCATTTCTTACTATTACATATTACACAGTTAAGAATACTCTATTAAAAACAAAGGAAAAATACCACTCATCTTGATAAAATTTAATATAAACACACATGAAACACACAGATTAACTATTCACAGTTAACAGCAACTAATGCCTAAATACACAGATATGTAGTCTGAGACCATATGAATTTATTACCTATAAAGAAAAGAAAAAGAAAGAAAGAAAGAAAGTAAGAAAGAAAAAAGATGGAAGCACTCTGGATTAAGGTATCACTAAAAAAGGAAGAACGTTACTGCCAGAAACAGCTTGTGACTTCAGTCTTGGGGTTCTAGGAGTAACACCGAGCCCATTTGGAAAGAAAAAAGTTATTTACCCTATTGTGTGCTATCTGCCATTCTGACTTATAATTACTACATAAAATATGGCAACACTCTTCAAAAGTTGGGAAGATGGAGAGCTTCCAGTATCTGGGAATAGCTTTCTTTGCCACAGGAATTAATATATGAATGAGATTAATTCCTCTTACTCCAGAGACATATCCATACCGTACTAAATGTCTTCTGTCTCTGTAGTATGTTTCTCACCTTATTCCAAAATGTATCCCAAAAATGATGTAGAGTAGTACACTCCCATATGATGGATGTCCATGATGGAACTATCATAGTGTCCTCACACCACCAGCACTGACGTTTTATCTCATGAGCAGAGTCCTATAGAACATTAGGTCTAAAGAAAAGGTGATGAAGACACTTCCATACAAAAAATATCTCCATCTGGGGGACGAAGTGATCTGAAATGGAACTCTTACTAAAGAAGTAGCCTGGATGACGAAGAGGTCTTTAGATCTCTCTTAAAACTGAGTTGCTTGAGATCCTTCAGGGCATAGACCTATTTGGTAGATAGAACAGAATGCACCTCAGGGATTCCCAAGCTATTGCTATTTGTGGAGTTTCTGATACTGTATATATGGAAATAAAAAAAAAGAGGCGAAAGAAACTTTTGAGTTGCCTTATATCTATTCAGGAGTGTAGAATGGATATAAGTTATAAATAATGCAGGAAGTGGGTAGAAAGTAAATGATACTGTTCAAACAATTCTCCTTGCATCTAAATATTGCATGTTTGTATAAGTGAAAGGTAAAAATTACATCTCAATTCCAACACAGCTGTCATGGAAACTGCGGATATAGGTGAGTGAATGTTAGATGGGCTGCAAAAGGAGAAAGCAATGTTGCCATTAACATGGGGGGGTCAGACATTCTGAGCACATGCTTATAATATTAATGGTAGCATTAAGATACTACAAAGATCCTATAGAAACTGCTCTCTGATAATATCCTTTAGCTATGCCATATAACATTTTTATGTGTCCACTAACTATGTGACACAGTGGTTAATATAGCTGATATATAGAAGGAATGAGTAAAGTTAAGAAGGGTTGACTTTATATAGTAAAGCTTAATGTAAAACAACAGTAATGCCATTTAATATGTGAAGAATAGATTGAGAAAGTGTGACCCCCCCCCCCCTCTGTGTCTTGCATAGCATATCATAGTAGACAACTTGGGAATCTGTAGCTAATAAAGATGACCACAAGAATTTTTGAATTTGACTATCCCATTTTGTAAGGTTTTCCATGCGATCCTCATCAGAAGAGCCTGCAGTATATACAGTATCTTGTTATGGCTCTATCATGTGTGATACTCTCCATTCCTGGGGAACTTTCCGTTTACTCCATTCTCAAAGTGAGGTTTCCAAGATCTTAGGAATTCGGCACACATTTTACTCTCTCATACCTTTCATGGTTAGTACTAGATATATACCCACATAAACAAAGTTTCAAAGCTTGTGGGATTGATTAAACACCCACAGTGATCTACTGCTTCTCATGCATTTTAACAATCATATCTATTTTACAGTTTCGATGCAAATGAAAAAAAAAAAAAAACACTCTCCTCCACATGAAGAAAATAACTTCCTGCCTCATAGAAAAGGTCACAGGTCATAGCACTAAAAGCATACATATCCAACACAAACATCCAAACAAATACAATAGAAATCAAATAACATTTGGCATTATTTTCTGTAATGCCCTTTTTCAATAAACTTAAATTACATATGTTCCCAGGTACCAAATATGTAAATTTTTGATAAGGCGATTTGTTTAAAAAATCAGTATTATTCTCAGTTTGTCAGCAAAACAAAAAATGTAATAATGTGCAGACATGGTGTAAAAATGAAGTGCCACAATTCATTGCCAAAATCCCAGGGCAGAAATTTAGCTTCAACTTTTAAAAACCATGACAAATAAGGCTACCCTACAGTAGAGGTATGGTCCTACACCCTGGTTATAGTACCTGATCAAAGTGAAACAGCTTTCAACATCAAGGACATTAAGTCAATGGACCCCAGTAAAACTCAAGCTATATTTTCACTGCTGTCATATATGTAGTTTATAAATTCCCTCCACATCATATTGGAAAAAAGCCTCTCCACAAGCTTTCTCCCCATATTATGGTAGCAAGCCATCATAGACCTACTCCAAAAGGTGGAGTCAAAGTTGATAATGGTAATGATAGGTCCTTCAGGCTTATTCTGTCCTGTACAGCTTTGTTGATAGGATCATCGTGGAACTTATTTTAAAAGACACAAACTCCTTTTTCTTGATATGAACCATATACTGATGATATGTTTAGTTAAGGTCATGTGTACTACTTTTTTTACCATTACATAAGAATTTGTTATTGCCCTGGATAGTTTAATGTATCTGTAGCCTACTTTGATCTTACAAATGCCTTCAATATCATCCCAATGAAACAATTATAAACAAAGTCAATGACTGTGGGGACAGCACATGCATAGCCACTGGAAGCCACAAGAAAACATACGAAATTAACTCTCCTCGGTGTTTAAAACTACCAGTGGGATGTGCAGGATTTAGTCCTGGTCTACTTCTCTTTGGCATCTTCTTTTCAGATGCACAGGTGGTAGCAACATCCTCTGACTCAGGTGTGATAAAGGGTGGGAACTGAGTAGCAATGTCGTCTCCCCCTTAGGCATATAGTATATGGACAGATAAAACTTATACCTGAAGCACAAATAATGGCTTTGCCTTCAAAATATGAAAAGGGAAACTACAATACTTATTATGTTATAATGGACCTTCATGAAAGCATAGTAATGGACCTCACCACTGAACGACAGTTTTTCCACAAACCAAAACTTAAGCATTTCTAATAGAAGCCACATTTGAATAAAAGCAGTTGCATGTTTTTGATTAGAAACTACAGCTACCAATCAAATAAGTACGATATTACATTAACATTAAGGAAGTTAGCTCCATATATAAGGCTAGTGGACATGCACAAAAATAGTTTTATATATTTTATTTATCTGTTTTAATTAGCAGAGTTGAACACTGATCACAACAGACTATTTGTAGGCACAGCCCTAGAAGATGATGTAAAATTGCTAAAAAGAACTGTACAAGAGATTCAACAATCACCGGATGGACTCAAGAAATCCCTAGCACAACTGCAGCATGATTTACCTTGAGGATCTTGAGAACAGATCACAGTGATGCAATGTTCAAATGAAGGCTATTCCGGGCACAGTATCAGACCTAGACGTTTGCTCTTTTTGTAGATATTGCTTGAGAAAAGTTTTCTGCCTACCTAGCCACTTATACAATGATACAGAGTGAATCCATCCCACGGGACCCAAACAAAAGAATGACAGGCATGTGCTGTTGCCATTTCAGGACTGCTGTGTGGGTGATACAACACAGCTAAGAAAATAAGTGGGTCATACAGGGTCATCACACTGTTTACTGCATGGGGGATTTCTCTTAACATTTCTGTCAGGAGCAACAGAAAAATGCTAACCCTTGAAAAATAACTACTTGGAGCAGGATTTCAAGTGACTCTAAACTTCCCGGCTACTTTAACTATATGTGAGCATGATAACATGATTTCACTTTGTTTTCACCTGCAGGCTTAAGACTTTATAGCAGACAATACTCATCATTACTGATGTATCATTAATCCTGAAAATGAAGGCCATTGGACTATGGAAATGGAATGGGTGTTAGTAAGATCTAAGATGCAGAGACCAGGCTCTTTAACCAGAATGCCCAAAACATCTGAAGAAAGGATGGTTAGTGTATCAACCTGTGCACACAACAGCTCTAATGGTGCTATTAATTTATTTATTTGACATTTGTTGACCGGGATAATCCGACTGAGCTACTGCACATTTTCAGTGGAGGCCCAGGGAGAAAAGCTCCACATTATGAAATTAAACCACAAATTATATAACAAATATAAACATTTCAAAGTACAAAATGATTATGCAATGGCTATCGCAGATACAGCAAAGTATCAGTTATATAGAGATTAACAAAACAACTATAGATGCTTTAGTATTAAGACCAAGTAATTGCAAGAATCTGATAGTAAAACATTTGGGCTGTTGTCAGTGGACAACTGAGCAATTTAAAGGCAGTTTGAGTTAAGGTTACCAGAGGTATAGAATTCCACTGTGAGAGCCAAGGTAATAAATAAGACACAGGTGGTAGGTTACAAGTACAGAGTTATGTGAGATGATACACAGAAGCAGAAAAATATGATTTAAAAGAAGAGATAACTTTAAAGAAGTGGAGTTAGTGGGAGAGATTAGGTGGATATAAGGGAGGTAAAGAAGTAAATTATGGGGGGGGATGGGGGGCAAGGAAGGGGTTCACTTAGGATGATTACATTGACAGATCCAGGTACCGGAAAGGTGGTTTTCCAGAGCTTTCTTAAACTCATGGATTGGGGTGGTATTTCTGACTGTCACGGGAAGCTTATTTCATGATAGAGCGGGGAAATTACTGTATAGATTTTGGCCAATAGTTTCTTTAGGTTTATGTATCTGTAGAAGACATTGGTCAGAGCTTCACAGAAGTTGAGGGGGAGTATAAAGGGAGACCAAGGAGGAGATATTAGGGCAGGATGAAGGCTTGTTTAGGATACAGTGGATTGTGAGAAGTTGAGTAAGCAAGAGGTGGTGAGGAAACTATAACCAGTTGAGTGTCCTTAGGCCAATGGCAGTGGTGGGTTTTAAAAGGAAGATTGCCAGCAAATTGAGCAACTTTATTATAGGTGGTTTCAAGTGTGAAGAGTACTGAGGATTGTAAGTCTGTAAGAATTTGAGAGCATTAAAAGAGGTTAGAAAGAAGGTATGCTTGAACAGATGAGATTATGGTGTCAGCTGTGAGGAACCGTTTGATCCTGTAAAGAATTCTGAGCTTTTGGTGGGTTTTCTTTATACTGTGGAGTACATGAAGGTCACACTTGAGTTGTTCATTTATGATTACCCTTAGGAGCTTAGTGCTGGTATCTGTTTTGATAATTGCGTTGTTGAGGAAAGAGATGGTAATTGAGGATTTAAGGTGGGAGAGGGATTGGGGAGAAAGAGCAGACGTTTTGTCTTTTTGGGGTATAGTATGAGTTGATGGTTGGTAAGCCATGATTCTGTAAGGTTGAAAGATTCTTCTGTCATGGATAGTATGGCAGAGAGGTAGGCAGTGAAGGACAGGATAGTAGAGTCATCAGCATACTATATGAGGGATGACTGTGGACAGGATGTATAAAGTTGGTTAATGAAGATGTTAAAGAGAAGGGGGTCAAGAATTGAGATGTGTGGAACTCCCATTTTGATAGGGAGAAAGGGGTATAGAGCTGAGAGTCATCTGACAGATTGCCGTCTGTCAGAGAGGTAGCTGTTAAACCAAGAAATAGTAGCTGAAGAGAGGTTAAGTTGAGATAGTTTGGAGAGAAGGATAGGGTGAAAGAGTGTCAAAGGCTTTAGAAAGGTTGAGAAAGAACAGGATACAAGTTTGTTATTGTCTCTGCCATGGGAGACAGAGTTAGTGAAGGAGATAAGAGCAGTTATCGTGCTGTGGTGGGGGCAGACATTATGTTGAGTTGGAGGTGAACAGGTTTTCATGAGTAAGATAGGCCATAAGTTGTTTATGAGCACAGTGTTCAAGAATATTTGAGAGGGGAGAGAGAGTATGGCAATTGATCGATAATTAGAAAGCTCTATAGAGTTTCCACCTTTGTGGATGGGTATGGTATAGAATTTTTTCCAGAGAGCAGAAACTGTGGATTCACTAATTGAGTAATTTATGAGAATTGAGACAGGAAATGCTATGGTTTTAGCAGCTCCCTTCAGGAAGAAGGATGACAGGTTGCCTGCAGATGGGGAACATGGTTTAAGGTTGAGAAAGAGATTTTTAATGTAGCTAGTGGGAATTAGAGTTAATGAGAAGAGATTTTGTTGAAGTGGGGGGTGGGAGGTAAGGGATTCGTTTGGTTATTGTCTGCATATCTGTGCTGATGGTGTCAGTGTAGCAGGAATTGAGAATGGATGCAGTTTCATGGATGATGTTATTAGAGTAAGGGTTGGGAGTAGAGGGATTATTAGGGTGGAGAATTTGTTTCATAGTATTCCAGAATTTTCTTGGGTTTCTGGGTTCAGTGGATAGTGGTGTGTGGTAGAAGGTTTTTTTTTGTCAATGTTAATGTGTTTTTTACCAGATTACAGAGTGCTCTGTATGTTTGGTAGTCAGAGTTAGAATCAGTTTGAAGCTAGAGATTCCAGGTAGAATTCTATTATGGATTGGTTATTGAGTAGTTTGGGTCAGCCAAGGAAAGCATTGAGATTTACTCTTATAGTTCTAGGAGGACCAAGAGAGTTTAGGATGTTGAGAAAGATGGAGTTAAATTGTAAAACAGCTTCATCTAGAGGTAGGAATGAAAGGAATGACCAGTCTGTAGAGGAGGAAGTATTGCTAAATGTTATGGGGTTGAATTTAGTTACTGTGCAGCATTCATTGTCTTTGTGTGGTCTGGAGAGGGAGGGGGAGGGGGAGAATCTTAGCACACGTATTGTAGAGTGGTTGCTTATGGAGTCGGGTAGGGATTCAGGGTGGTGATAGAAGTTTGGATCGATATGAGAATCCAGTCGAGGATGGAACTGGTATTGGTGGATTGTCTATGAAAAGTGGGACAGGACATACGTTTGGTGTGTCCATATAGATTTATGCTGTAGGTAGGGGAGTTGGAGGTGAAGGTTTGCCAATTGATGTTAATATCTCCTACTATGATGGTTACATTAAGTATGTTTTCAGATAGCCAGCAGAGAATCTGTTCTAATAAAGGTATGCTTTCTCCAGGAGGTACATAGATAGCAACTATAGTTAGGGTTTTATGGGCATAGAGTATGCAAGTTGGCAATAATAAGTTTAGCAGGGTGAAAAGAGGGGAGAGGGTTAGTTAGGGGTGATCTGATTACATAATGACTAAACCTCTGCCTTTTTTAAGTGTACAGTCAAGGCATATGATATTGTATCGGGGAGAGAAATTAATTATCAGTATGTGGTTTCAATCATGTTTCAGAGAGAGCAACTACATTGGGGGAGTGCTGAGCTGTCCAGGTATGGTATTCTGTTATCTTGTTAAGAATGCTGTTAATGTTGATGGAATAGAAGGAAGGATGCTTAGATGTTAAATTAGGTGAATGCAGGAGCAGCTGTGGGTTAATAGTGAGAGTAGGTGGGTTAAGGCCAGGGTCAGGATTAGGGTGAATGTCACCTGAGAGTAAAAGAGAATTAGAGGTAGAGGGAAAAGTAGATTTGAAGGGGGAATTATGAAAGAGACCTTTGTTTGGGACTGTTATAAGGATAGATATTAGGAAGCAATTTAATTTTGGGAAGGGTGAAGTTTGAGGTGTTGAAGAGTGACGGGGGTATTGGAATAGAGTTTTACTGTCATTGTTTAATATGAAATAGGGGGAGGTTGGAATGTTAGGTTGAAGATTAAGTTGGTTGTGTGATAGTAGGGGAGGTTAGATAGAAGTAGAATAAGGAAAGATAAAAAGAGAGGAAGGAGCAATGAGGGAAGAAGTGCAGAAGAGTTTGGAAAAAGTATATTAGTGTGGAGCTTAGAGGGAGTAAGTGTGAATGGGTGGGCAAGATGAGTAAGGGGAAGAGTACTTGTATAATGTGAATGGTGGTGGGAGGGGAGAAAAAGGGAGGAGCAAAGTGTGATTGATTAAGATGTGCAGGAAGTGGGAAGTTATGGTGGGTGGGGTAGAGATGGTCAGCTATAAATGTAATTGATGTTGGGGTGGGCAAAAATGGGGGTAGGGTAGGGGAGTGGAGTAAGCCCGAGTGAAGCGAGGTTAAATGGAGCAGTTTGACCCAAGGAGTATGGGCTTCAGTCAAAAAAAATCAGTCATTAAATGTAAAATTTCACTGGAAGTTTGGAGGTGAATTCAGCCATTTTTTTTCAGAGGCAAAAGGGTGCTAGCGGCTGAGTGTGGCAGGAAGTAGTCACTGATGTAAAGTAATTGTAGGGAGCTACAGAGTTATTGCCAAATAAACAAATGTGGCTGCACAGTAAAGGCAGTAAGGGAGAAGTAAGGTGGGAAGAGAGGGAAGGGTGCCATAGTGATGTGCTGTGACTGAATTTGTTAAGAAATGTCTTATAGGTAACAAAAATCAAGCGTGAACATGCAAGCTTTACTGTTTTAGCATTGGGAAAGTAATCTAATGAAGACACAAGAGTGTCGTTAGTGATGGGACTCCTCTTGCTGTCTCCAACTGCAGCTCTATTTGTGAATATAGGACCTAAGGATAGAGAGAGAAAAGTACAAATAGCCTGAGAAACAGTCTGCACATGGAGAGGGGTATAGTACATGAAAACTAGGTGGGTTCAGGGAGAAAGCAGAGCGAGGGAAGAGGAGAGAAAAAATAGTAAAGCAGGGTGAGAGTGAAAAGATAGAAGAGCTGGGTTTATTATGGAAAAGCCAGTTAGAAGGAATCTATTGCCAGTTTAAATTAAAGGGGTAAGAAAGAGTGGGTAATTAGAGATTGAGTTACAAGTGAAGACCCATGACCAAGGGGAAAAGGAGAGGGGATGGGAGGCAACGAAGAAAAGGTCAGGCAACAATAGGGGTACCCCAGTAAGAGAAAGGTTTAAGAGCAGGAGTATGAAAGAAGACACAATTACAACATAGGAAATACAAGGGCTGCTTTAAAAAAAGTAGTAAGTGCTTCAGTATAATCAATAGAACAACATTCAGACAAGATGCCATTGTAACATGATGGCTCCAAAACCACCATTCAAGAGGACCCTCCACCCCGCAACAAGGGGTTGCCAGCATGGGATGACCCCAGTCCTTCTGGTAAAGCATCAGGTCACTCCACGGCGTACGGACATGATAAAAACTAAAACATGTCAGTACAACAGAAGCAGGAATCTAGTGTGGAGATTCCATTGCCCAAAAATAACAAACTCTGGAAACAATCAAAACAGTGCCTGAGGAGCTCCTGAAAGTTAATTGAGTTTTGCACATCCCTTGAAAAATACATCCCTTCCAGTAGCAAGGCTTGGTTGGATATTTTTTCTGGCTCCTTTGATTCCACAGATGAGATATTTTGGTCAACAGAAGGGCTAGCTAGGCTGGATCACAGTTCAGCCAATGGCTGATCTGTATACTCTCTGCCTGCTGTTACCATCTACTTTTATTGATTTGCTGTCGGATAGATGATATAGTATAGAGCTTTGGAAGGTTATCCTTGGCTATCTCCATCAATTGGATTGTACAATATACTGTCTATTGAACTGTTAAGTTTACCATCTCCTTGAATATCTCTTTTTTATCTTACAGGTTGACCTAGTAATAATTGCTAAATAGATCTAAAATAGTATTGTAGCAAATTCAGTTAAGACTACTAGCATATGGTTACTTTGCTTTCAGGTCTTGCTTTGCATGATTGTTGCCACTGGGGGATGGGTTTGGAGGCTTTCATCTCTCCAAATCAGCCACCAGAAGATTCTTGTCCAGGTGTAGGTGTTCTTTTTAAAAGCCAATGGTCTCCAGGGAGGCTCAGGATCATTTTAAAGGGGGATCTGCTTAGCAGGTCTTTAGGAAGGATACAGACCAAGCTAAGTTATTGTTGCCCTTGAGAAATTTCCCCACAAGTTTAACAATAATCTCTTGGAATGTGGATGGCATTTCCCATCCAATTAGAAGATCAAGGATACAACATCAATTAAAAAGGGAAGAGATCCAAATAGCTTGCTTGCAGGAGACCAAACAAGATGCAAGACTCACACAAATGTAAAACAAAGAATTTAATGTTGTAATATGCAAACCACAAACAAGCAAGGGGAAAAAGAGGCCTCCATATTCTATTTCATAAATCACAAGTGGTAGTAACCACACAGGCTACTTGTGGTAGTAAAGGTATATGGTTAATATGGAAGGCCAAGTTAAACAATGAACTTTAGGTTATAGGCAATACATATGCCACCATGAAGATGATAGCAGTTTTTTAAGGACTTTCTTCTTCACTGGAAAAAAGTCATCAACCCAACCTCCCCTAACATATTGAAGGGGGACTCATTAATGAGGCTAAAGATAGGGTCTATGGCAGATTAGAGTACCATAAGAAGAGGCAGGAACTGGTGCACAGTTGGATGGTTAAGAATGATTGGGTGGATTTGTGGAGAAAAAAACATCCAGAAGATTGTATACCCTCATATTCTAGATATCTATCTAAGCAGGGAAGCAGGATAGATTTGATTCTTTCTTCTGAAAACATGATGGCTAGAGTACAGTCAATGGATGTTGAAGAGATCATTCTCTTGGATCATGCACTCATTCTCATGACAGTTAAGGGAACAGGGGACATAGCTGGTGTCAGAGACTGGAGATGGACCCACTACCAATGGAACAACCCCTCACCCCGATAGGAAACTATTACACACAATAATAAGTGATGTTATAGCAAGGAACACTCTAAGTGATATCATCTTTAATAAAACATGGTGGGAGGGGTGCAAGGCTGCCATAAGAGGTGACTTATTTAAGACAGCGGCCATATATAGGCGAGTGGCCAAAATAGTCATCAGGGCAAAACAGGAGAAATTAAAACAGGCCCAGACTTACATTATTCAGGGTGAGATGCAGGAGGCTGCTAAATGTAAGGCTGCCAACCTCTGTGCAGAAATGCATTTGTTGGAAACGACCAAAGTAGAAGCTGAATTTCTATGTAGGAGCCAGTTCTGGAGGCTTAAGTGAGAGGCAAACCACAGAGTCATGGCATGGTTCTTTAAGCATCAACTGCTGTCTAGAAATATTAGGTTTACGTTCATGTGTGCATATTGCACAAGGGTGAACAGCAATTGTCTGAATGGCAGTTTGCAAAGTCTGCAAACGCCAAACGGAAAAATGTTTGAATGTGCAATGAGCGAATTCACAGTGACATTTGCTCATTGCACATTCGGCATTTTGGGGCGGATTGCACTATAGTGGGGATTGGAAAATGGTCCCTTTCCCCACTGTAGTGTGATCTCGGAGTTAGAATATTAAAGTAGGGGGGTGTGGAGGGGTGCAGCCCACCACATGTAGGGTGCAGGGGGGCTTGCCCCCCTGCTTTACACTTCATTAGATTTTTTTTCGATATTTATGTTCGAAAATTAGTGAATCTGCTTTTCGATTTGCTGATTTTCAAACATGTTTACTTGTCACTGTTATGAATTTCGTGGTTATGATTCGCTCATATGAGCAATCGCACCTCTGTGATTCAGTTTTGTAAAGGTAAACCAAATATTATATACAAACTCTCCTTAAACTCAGGATCCATGGTAACTGATGACGAATCTTCTTATACAGAGCTTCTTTCCTTCTTCGTTTCCCTCTATGACCCTTCTAGAATATACTCCTTAGAACCTTGGGACTTTCTAGTAGAATCCACCATATAGATTATCCCAACTGATACGGATAAGCTGAATATGCACATCACCTCAATAGAAGTCAGCAAGGCAATTAGACAACTTAAATGTAATAAGGTCCCTGGACTGAATGGTTTTACTGCTAAATTCTGGACAGGACTCCTCCTTTGCTACATCTTTGTTAACGCATTTAATTTATACGGTTCAAATCAGGATGTGTTCTCAGACCATAATCAAGCAGTTATCTTGCTAATCCTTAAGGTGAAGGATGTCAATCCAATTTCAGGTGACTTTCAGCCAATTTCCCTTATTAATATTGATACAAAGATCCTGGCCAAAAAACTATCTAACAGACTGAAACCTCTGTTGACATACTTACCAAGACCAGGTCAGAATTGTTTTATTATGCCTCAGATGCCTGGTGGGAGGTTGTGACCTTTTTAACATCTCTTAAAGGGAAGCAACACTCTGGTGGAATGCTGCTCATTGACATGAAAAAAGCATTTTGATATGGTGGATTGAGGTTTTCTATATAAAGTCCTTGAGACCTACCAATGTAGAGAAACCATTATTGCCTGGGTTAAGTTTTATATCTATTTTTCTCCTTCAGGATCTTGATCAATGGCAGGTTGTCTGAGCCAGGACAGATTGGCAGGGGCACCAGACCGAGATATCTCATCTCTCCAGCACTTTTCTTGTTGGACACGGAGGAGCTAGCATTCCATGTAAGGCCAGTATCACAGTTACAGTAAATGAAAAAAAGGACAACGAGTAAATTCCTATTATTTGCTGATGACTGCATTTTGTTGAGCTGCAATCTTCCAAAGATCTTACACAGAGAGGTAAAACTTTTTATTAAGTTTGGCATGGTATACAGCCTCAAATGCAATATTAGCAGATAGATGATAATGAAGTGTAGCACTCACAGCTATGAACTAGACAACCAGGGTATCCCTGTAGTACCCTACCAAATACTGAGGCCTCTTGCTTTATCTCTGGTGTATATATACATATATATATATATATATATATATATATATATATATATATATATGTGTGTGTGTGTGTGTGCGCACTGTATATAGTTATTGACTTTATTCATTTTTACAAACATGTTCACTTACTGAATGGGTTTTTTCTATTATTTCTTTTATTGTTCAAAGTTAACACATGCAGTTGAAAATAAAACACATGTCAACATGGTAATTCTTTGCAATTATTGATTTGAACCAGGACCAGAGGTAAAGTATTAATAGCTAGTATTACAAGGAGAAACAATGGTGTTTAAGAGTTATCAAAACAGAGGTAAAAAATAATAAATTGTTATGAAACTTGAGAAAATAAACAAACATATATACTAGAATATTAAGCATAATATAACATAAGAGTGTTTAATAATAGTTAATGGTATGGTAGGGTAAAGACATGAGAGTATATTTGAACAGGAAAAGAAGAAGCTTGGAAGATGAAAGATAATAAAACATTTGCAGGGGAAATTAAAAAAAGGGGCTAATAAGGAGGAAAAAATACACAGTAAAAAAAGTGGATCAGTAGCAGGTACATCAAGCAGAATCATCCTGGCCAAAGCAATTTCTTTTAACCCTGCAGTGAATGGATTTTTTGTACATGTCCAAATGTATATGCAGATGTACTTCATTTTATTCTGGCTCAAATCTGGAATTTCTGTATTTGTAAACTATTAGTAATAAATGTAAGTAAAATAAAAAAAAAAGAAATTAGCAAAGTTTCAATAAAAGACTAGTTGAACAAGGCATAAATCCACAACACTGATAACTTGTAAAACTAAGAAGACATTGTTATTTTATAGATTCACCCAGTATTTTGCTGTTTCATGTCATAACAGAGACTTCATCAGACTGATGTGAAAAAATTCACAGAACACATAAATATAAACTCTTCCAATCATGTTATAGCTTGCATAGCAAATGTTTGATTTCAGATAATCCATTCAATTTCCATATCATTTAATCTAGTAAAATAATAGGCATTTTACGTAAGTTGCCACTTTATTTTTCCAGTCTAAACCATCCATAGCATCAAATGTATGTTCAATGTAATTTACATAGGTTCACAGATTCATAGATTAGTACAGGCTAATTGCCCTTGTGGGTCATTTTTAAGCCTAGACAGTTACCCCATGAAAGGATCAAACCCTACACCTTGTGTCTGTAAGGTAAACACGTTAACAATTATACCAACATCCTACCCATCATCAATTACATTGAATAAAAAAGAAATGGGAAATTCTTTGAGTTATCTGAAAATAGAAAATCTAAAATGTAAGTCACATGAGTTGTCACATGATCACTTCTGTCTGATTAAGTCTCCAATATGGAATGAACGTCCTAATCACTGGATGAATCTGTAACGTAAAAGGGGTCTTGTAATTTTTGGTGGAAATAAACTTAAGTAGGCAGCTTTAATAATTCAATATTTGGACTGGCCTCATTTCATTCATTTTTTATTCATAATCCCATAGCACCTTAAATCCAGTTTAGGGTTTTGAAGGAGGCAGTACCCATCTGGGGACTTAGTAGCTAGGCACAGTAACTGCACAACACATATTCACATATAGCATGCATACCTGCAGGTAGTTTGAATGACCATCATTTTACCTAGAGAACAACTCTGGGATGTAGAAGGAAACTGTATTATGTGATGAAAACTTATATGGACACTGGGAGGAAATGCAGACTCTGTAGAGAAGGCAGCACAGTCAAGAATCAAACTGAAAAACCAACAATGGAGACACAGCACTGTTAACCATGGTGCATGTATATTCTGAGTAATTTATATGATCCGGGGGGCAGGGGGGATGGAGGATGGTAGAAGTTAATTATCAAAAAGTGTTGTCTGATTGCCTTTGATTTATTATAATTCTTTATTTTATATCTATATGTGTGTGTGTGTGTGTGTGTGTGTGTGTATATATATATATATATATATATATATATATATATATATATATATATATATATAGATATATATATATATATACACACACACACACACACACATATATAAAGATGTATAGATAAATATATAGATATATGTATAGAATGCCTTCAATTAATTGAAAGTAAACAACATTGAAAACCCAAGCACAACCAAAATAATGATGAAGTGACATAATGAGGAATTCATACATTATCATGTTATCATAACGGATGGTGCAGTCGTGCAGTGGTAGCGTTGTTGCCTCACAGCAAGAGGATCTGCAGTTTGATTCTCGGCTGGGTTGCCTTCTGTGTGGAGTCTGCATGTCCTCCCTGCATTCATGTGAGTTTTCTTTGGGTGCTCCGATTTTCTCCTACGTTACAAAGACATGCATCTGGAGTGTTTCTCCCTGGCCCTCCACTGAAAATTGGCTTCGTTCCAAGTCAGACTTTCCTGGTTAACAAATGTAAAATAAAAATAAATAATAAAATAAAATAATGTGGAAACCTAGTTAAAAGTGATCCAACTTCACATAGCTAAAGAAGATCAAGAAATAACCCCACAATATTGTGGTACTCGGTGAGACAGACCTATGTCCTGAATGTGTAGAGACCTGTCTGAGACAAACACATATACAGCAGTGGTGAAGAGATATTGTGCAGCGATGCCTAGGGACAGACCTCGCCTCATTGCTGGAGATATCATGTCTATCATGTCCCTTAAAGCCACTGTGTCCATACTACCCTGGTGAGAGCTAACTCAAACTGTTAGTAGAGTTTGCAAACATGGTCCATTTGGGGAAAATGGCAAGGTGCTACAATTTGAAGATTTAAAAACTGAGGATTACCCTTTAAAAACAGGGGGTATACAACAAAAGACTGTCACAGATGGTAGCTGTGGAGCTATTGTTGTAATAGTTTTCATGTTACAAAATCTGTTGCAAGTCAGCCATATGGTTAATGAATGATACATTCCTCACTCATAGATGAATATGCGGTCAGTTGCACACATTACATGCTTTTATTAAATGTGATGGGTTTAGTAAGTATTTTGGGTTTCTAATACCATGATAGAAATGGAACCTATTCCTAAGTCAGGGTATGATCAGAGTTCATGAAATTACTATTGTTTCAGTATTTGATGTTAGCTAAAAGTGCTCTTCTCAATACCATTGGTATATTGTCTGATACTGAGTAAGTCATTATGTTGTTAAAATATGATGTGTCAGGAGATTTATGAACTGTTATCTATGTTTGATCTGATGGCCACTGTTATATTCATTCAGTGTGATTGTGAAGTTGCTGCTATTAAACACATCCAAATTAATATCCCAGAAACTAAGAGCAGAGCTTGTCTTTTAAACTCTGGACAGAATGTCTACACAAAGGTTCAAAATCTGTGTTTGAAAACAATGTATGGCCAAAATGCCATTTACTAGCAAAATGGTGAAACAGATTTAGTACAGGTACCTTTTTTTTACCAGAGAAGGAAGTGATGCTAGCATTTAGTCAGCCATGTAAATTGTATCCCCACAAAGCACCTCAGCTAGTATCTTATTTTAGAGAGTGGTTTCCTATCAGGAAAATTAGGAAATTAACAATACAATATGCAGTTACAGCATAATTTCCACCACTATTCCCAATTAGGTTTTGTAATGTAAGAACACTCAAGAAACTATGTCTCCAGCACATGCAGGATAGTCTGGAGGCATGGCATCAGAGAGTCTGCTGCCTGTTAAGTCAGAAGGTACACAGTCCCAGAGCTGTCATATCTGTAGTAGTCAGTGAACAAAACAGAGTAAATGAAATATGACTGACACTGAGTGTGGGACCCCCACTGTCACCAAGTAGACCACAGCCTTGCATCATGGTGAAAAGAAGTGTAGAATGTGAAGTCTTACAAAAACGACTTACGTTCATACCCTCTCTGAAAAGTGATATTACAGAGAGTATATTGGATTTGAAATTATTTACACGTAATATACAGTTGAAGTTAGATTATGGAAGAAATAATACATATGATAAGTTGCAATTTAGAAAACCGAGTACATATGTACCGAATTTGCATCCCCTAGTCGATGCCTATACCAAATTAGTTGAACAGGAATTGTATGAACGAGATGAGAGAAATAAAATGAGAAAATGGCATGGAAACTTAACATCAAGACAAAGAGGAGCATTAAGAGTGTTAAGGAATGACCCAAATATAATGATAAGACCGGCAGACAAGGGTGGTCCTATAGTAATACTGGATATGGAGAAGTATATAGATAACATGAATGATATGCTGAGTAATGAAAAGTATTATAGTAAAATCAAGTTAGATCAAGTAGATAAAGTTATAGAACGAGTATCTACAACTTTAAACATCTTATATAATCAAGGAAGAATTAAAGAAGAACTGTATAAATATTTAATGATTGATCACCCTACTATACCCTGCATACAAGGTGTTCCTAAAATTCATAAACATCCTACGAACCCACCTATGAGACCGATAGTTGCAGGGAGAGGATGGGTGATGGAACCCATATCTTTGTATTTGGAATCACAGTTAAGACCAATAGTTAATAAGTATCAACATATCTTAAGGGACACCAAACAGTTCTTGATAAAACTATATGAGGAAACTTTTAAAGTTCCCTATGATGAAATAAAATGGTTAGTCACACTGGATGTCCAGTCTCTTTTCACCATGATACCCAACAGGGAGGGTATAGAATGTGTGCGCAGATTTCTGGTAAGAGATGGGATGTACAGTTGTGCTCAAATAGATATAATATGTGAACTATTACAAATAGAGTTATACAATAACATCTTTGTTTTTGATAACCAGGTATACATACAGGGGGATGGCATAGCTATGGGCACCTTTTGTGACAATAGCTACGCCAACCTTGTAATGGCAGACTGGGAAAAAAGTTGGTTATTTGAGATGACAGAGTATAAGAGAGAGGTCCTGTTCTATACACATTTTGTGGCTGACCTCTTCCTTATTTGGAAGTCAGGAGAAGTGCAGTTAAATGACTTTTTTAATAAGGTAAATGACTCCACACAGTATTTAAAATTTACTAAGGCAGCATCAAATCAGTCTATACCATTCTTAGATGTATTTGTAGAGAAGTTACCTGGAGGATTTCTAAATACAGGAGTATATAGAAAAGAATGCTATAGGAACTCACTATTGCATAGAACTAGTATGCATCCAGGGTTTACCTTCAAAAATATAGTAAAAGGACAAATTATGAGGGCTTCTCACCTGAATTCAACAGATATAGGATACAGGCGTGAATTGAATGAATTAGAAGTGAAGTTATTGGATAGATCATGTAGGCCAGATGAGATAAAAGAAGGACTTATTAATATTAATATTGACAAGTTGAGGCAAAATATTGCACATCCATACTTTGCCGATAAGAATATAAAGGTAGGAACCAGAGATACTAAAGAACATTGTAATTATGATTCAGAACAAACAAAGGTGTGTATTTATCACACCCAAGATGTGGCAGGTGTACGAGAAGCATATAAGAAGTATTGGGAGATATTAACAGTGGATCCTAAAATATCAAATGTAGTAGGTAATTGCCCTAAATTTATATATAAAAACAAACTAAACTTATATAGGATGCTATGTGGCCCTAGTAAGGTAGGGAAGGATAACACATGTGAAAATTTTGGAAAGACAAGACCATGTAAGATGTGCAGATACTGCCCGTTGATAAATTTTACTGCAAGATTTATACATCCAATGACACAGCAGTGTTATACGTTCTCTGTGGAAGCAACATGTAATACATCTCACATAGTCTATCTTGCCGTATGTGAAAGCTGTACAGCCTTCTACATAGGCAAGACAGACCGGAGATTGAGAGATTGTATTAGAGAACACTTATACAACATTAAGATGAAAATGAGTAACAATGCATTATCCAAACACATAATGGGAACCTCTATAGAACATAAGTTTAAGTTTATGGTAATCCAACATAACCAGGTTACTATTAGATGAGGGGACATCGCTAATAGAACTGAACAAAATGAAATGAAATGGATAATTAAATTTAGGGCTGATCAACCACCAGGGTTGAATGATAGGATTCCAATAAAGCCAACCCTAAAAGGAAGGAAATTACAAGGTAGAATTTACAAATAGAACAGTATGGTAGTCGCATATATCCTATGATTCTATATAAGAATGTGAAATCTATATTATGAAGCACACTTACTTATGTTTATGTTTATGACCAACCATCAGGGCTGAATGATAGGATTCCAATAAAGCCAGTTTCAAAAGGCAGGAAGCCACAAGGCAGAAGTTATAAATAGAACAGTATGGTAGTAGTATATATCCTATGATTCTATATAAGAATGCAAATCCTATACTATGAAGCACACTTACTTATGTTTACATGAGATTGTTATTAAGTTATTTAGATAAAGCTGATCAATGGTATATTATATTATATTATATACCATGCGTGCACAAGTGCTTTATTTTTAATCTTACATTTTAGATATATATATTTTATATATATATATATATATATATATATATATATATATATATATATATATATATTTTTTTTTTTTTTACATATTTTTGTATCCATGTATCTATAGTATTTAAGTGCAGATATATTTAGTTTAAAAGATTTTTTAGAACACCTACGTGGTACTGGTACTTTTAGATAATATGACTTTAACTAAAAGACTGTATATGGTGTTGAAAGGTTTAAATGATTATATCTCTTTAACAAAATGATTGCTTATTAATTAAAGTATGAGGATTGGTCACAGGTTAATTGCTACTGAATGTGTATAAAAAGGTATTATAAATTGTAAGAGTTAGTGGCCTGAGGAAGGCAACGGGTGAAAGCGCTAGCTTATTTTATGTGTTTTAAATAAAGCCTTTATCGTGTCTTCTTGGCTTTATTGATTGATGTAATACTCTAAGGTGATCCTGGAAATATCAGTGGATTAAGAGAAGTAAGAACTGTCTCTAACGTAATGGAATAATTGTGCCGAAGGGCTCTTCAGTTACCTTGTTGATTGGTAACACTGATATTGAATTGTCTGTTTACTGAAAAGCATATTTCTGAACTGTTGGTTAGCTGAAAAGCGTTGTTGATTGGTAACAGAGACATTGAACTGTGTTGTTCGCTGAAAAGCGTACTTTTGAACTGGTAACTAGCTGAAAGGCATGTTGCTTTGTTTGTTGGCTGAATAGCTTATGCAAAGTACTGGTACCTGCCTATATATTCTCCCTCTTTGTGTTTTATTACTAATTGTGCAGTTCTGCTTTGGGAGAAGTAATCGCGAGCAAGTGGTGGTATTGTTTTTTATTACCTTGATATATACATATATATATATATATATATATATATATATATATATATATATATATATACACACACACACACACACACACACACACACACACACACACACACACACACACACACACACACACACACACACACACACACACACACACACACACACACACACACACACACACACACGCACACACACACACGCACACACACACACACACACACACACACACACACACACACACACACAATCCAACAACAAACTCCAGCACCACTGTTGAAATATCCACCATAAAAATTACATATAAAATATTATACAATCACTTTCATTAATATTCAAAAGTGAGCATGCTGATTGGCCAGCCCAACCAGTATACCCGTTGTAAATCCAAGAGTATAGTAACGGATAAAGGTTCATTCACCCGGACTTTTTCCCATTAGTATATCTCGTAATTTTTTTTACTTTCCCTTCTTTTTTTGAATAAAAAAAGAAACCGGAAGACTTGAAGCAAACGAGAGAGATAGCGCAAACAAAAATAAAAGGATAATCAGGTACATTCTGCATAACTTAAAAAACCTACCTGATTATCCTTTTATTCAGTCTGTCCTGACTCTCCCCAACATAAAAAGTCTCCCGGTTGCTTTTATATATTCAATAATAAAAAAAAAAAAAAAAAAAAAGAAGCAGCAATGGAGATCTTCCTTTCTCCAGTGCAACCTTTGCACAGCACTGATGTACTGGGAATCATGGGAACACAAGTCCCATATGCATGCGCAGTACATCAAACAAAGCCCCAGGATACCTTCAAAACATGGAAGGGCAGCACGGATGCATTACCCTCATGACCAAGCCACACCAACCGTGGGTAAATCTAGCATTACCCATACCCAGCCGTGGGGTATTCCTTAAAGAACATAGTACAACTGGATATAAGTGGACCAGTTTATTGACCTAAAGACAGAAAGCAAACCACAAACTGGTTTCTCCACATGGCTTTATCAGTATGCATAAAAGAAACAACAACACTGTAGCTCTTAAAGACTTGATTTAAAGGTACAATCCCACAGGCATATAAATTAGCACAACAAAACTTCAAATTCAGAATAATATTTCCAATGTGATATATGTATTATATCAAAAGTAAAGACACAACAAAACTTCATAACTATAATCGTTCAATCCCAGTTTAAACACTGAGCCCAAGTTGATGATCCACATCCTCTCTTTCCTTGATAAAATAACATGTTTATGCTGGCTAGAAAGGCCTTCACTCACTGCCATATCTATACCCAAAAAAACAAAGTGAGCTGTGGTATGATTTAACGTATGTTTATATAAAGCACTTCTAAAGTGTTTACAGTGGATATCATTAAGGTGTAATGCAGTCCTCTGTCTAAAGGGTCTAGAAGTTTGCCCTACATAAAAGGTACCACAATGACATACAGCTAAATAAACAATCCTCTCATGGTGCATGCAATCAAATCTCTAATATTAAACACGCTAGAAGTGTTAACTGAAGTGAATGACTTAGTTCTAGAAACTATCTTAAAATATGTGCAATTACCACAGAATATACAACCAAAAAGCCTTTGCGTTTTAGTCTCATAAGAAAAACTCTTGCCCTTTTTAAAACTAGAAAGATGTTCACCCAATGTCCTACCCCTACAATATCCAAAATAACAATTACTATCTAAATATTGATTGAAAAGGGGTCAACTTTCATAATGTGCCAATATTTGTTAATAATGGTCTTGAATTTGAAAGTGTTAGTGCCAAAGGTAGTAATTAAATTGGGTCTAGCCAAATTATTACCATGATACTTACTGCCTGTATCATTCAAATAATTTTTATTAAATAAAAAAAGAATCTGTAGAACAATCAGTAGCAATATCATAAGCAGATTGAGCCACCTTGCCGTGACAACCTCTTTGCAAAACTCTTTACTTCATATTTAAGGATTCCTTGCTTCAGTACTGCATAAACTCTTCAATCAAAAAAAATTTGATTTAGGGATGTTGTCTATCATATATTTTGGATGACAGTTCTCCACATGTAATATTGAATTCTTCTTTACAGGCTTGTGATACAAATTAGTAACAATTGTACCATCTACAAGTTTCATTATATTTACATGCGGAAAATTAACATTAAAAAATCAGCTTTCTCCGTAAATTTCTAAACATAATCATTAGTATTCAAATAATGCACAAACTGGTTCCATTGCTCAATAGACCCACACCACACAGCACAACAATCATCCAAATAACATCTCCACATATTTAAATATCTGCAATAAATATTCTCTTTACCATATAGTAATGTGAGCTCCAAATATCCCATAAATAGATTGCATAAATAGGGGCAAAGATAGCATCCATGGCTGTGCCCCTTATTTCTAAAAAAACAATCAGCCCTGTATCAAATGTGTTCCAACACTATACCCAGCATCTTAAGTATAAATTGGACTTGTGTTTCAGAATACAGTTATGAATAGTCCAATCAATATTTTACTGCCAATAACCCACCCCTATGGAGTATGCTGGTGTACAGAGACTGCACATCCAAAGTACATAGATATGCACTATGTGGTGCTTGCATATCATTCATGAGGAAAAAAAAACTTATTAGTGCCCTTGATACAGGTTCTGATAAAAATAAAACTGGTTTTAACTTGTGTTCCAAATATGCCAACAAAGGTTCCGTAAGGCAACCCCTTCCAGAAACTATAGGTCGACCCAGTAGTTGAGACAACAATTTGAGGATTTTGGGCAAGATGTAAAAATATTGGGCCTTAGAGTCATCCACAATAAGTTGTTGAGCCTAAAAATCAACAATGATACTTTTATCTTTCATCTCAAACAAAAAATGATCAATGAAAGATTTAAGATGGATCAGAGGGCAATTTACAATAAGAAGTACCATCATTGAGTTGTTTATTAACTTCAAAATCGTAATCATCACCATAACAAATAACAATTGCTCCGTGCTTATCAGCATTCAAAATATTCACTTTGTCATTAAATTTTAGATTGTACAAAGCCCCTTTCTGTTCTTTAGTCAAATTATAAATAAAATTCCTGAAAATGGAATTTTGATTCACATGTAAATCTTTACTTACCGCTGTTCAAATAATCTGAGCACATGCTGATATGGTGGCTGAAAAGTAGACTTATTAAATCTAAAAGAAGTATCAGTGAAATTGCTGTCAATCTTAGGCCATTGTGAAAAATAATATTTCAAATTAAGACGGAGACAGAAATCCTTAATCATCTTCTTCTCCTTTCTGCTTTTCCCAGTTAGGGGTCACCACAGTGGATCACATGTCCGGTCATGATTGACAGTGGAGTTTTACGGTATCAAGTTGCCAGCCCAGCACCAAACCTTCCACAGAAGGCACACACACACATGCAGTCATGCCTAGGGCCAATTTAGAGTGTCCAATCGATCTACAGCATGTCTTTGGGATGTGGGAGGAAACCGTAGCACCCGGAGGAAACCCATGCGACCACAGGGAGGACATGCAGACACAGAAATCCTTAATATCCATAACAAAAGAATGTTGAGAAACAAAAAACAATAGAATAAATCCTAAACCTTTATTGAGTAAACTGACTTCCTGAGACAGTGAACAAGCAGTCAAATAAGCAGTCAAATTAGCCACCAATTGATTCTGACCATTTGTATCAGTTGCAATATTCTCAATTCCAGATGGGATATTCAAAGCTACATTAAAGTTCCATCAGTCTCTTGTATTTTGTTTCCACCATTTCTCCTCCTATGTTTGTGGTATTTGGGTATAGATATGGTTGTGGGTGAGGGTCTTTCTAGTCAGCAAAAACATGTTATTCTATTGATGAAAAAGAGGATGTAGATCATCAACTTGGGTGCAATGTTTAAACTGGGATTGAATGTTTATAGTTAGGAGGTATTGTTGTGTCTTTAGTATTGATATATTAGATATATTACACTGGCATTATTACTTTGAATTTGATGTTTTGCTATGCCATCTATATGCCTGTGGGACTGTACCTTAAATCAAGTCTTTAAGAGCTACATTGTTGCTGATTCTTTTATGCACACTGATGACGCCATGTGATAAAACTAGTTTGTGCTTTGCTTTATGTCTTTAGGTCAATAAACTGGTCCACTTATATCCACTTATACTACATTCTTATTTTATATTTTATACTTCAGTCTTATTTTATATTTTATATTTAATTTGTATGGTGGATTTTCCTTAGCTATTTCAGCAGTGGTGCTGGAGTTTGTTGTTGGATTGTGCTTCATCTCTGCTGCACCTTTAGACAGTTTGTGCACCAAGTGGATCTGTGGTACATATATATATATATATATATATATATATATATATATATATATATATATATATATATATATAGATAGATAGGTAGATAGATATAGAGGATACTGTTCCATGTGTGATTATATTATTTATCAGTATGGGTAAAATTGTAATGAAATTATTAGTTACATTTAAAAATTCGATGGATATGACTGACAATGCAGAAAAGCCCAAAGAACAGGGTGGAGCATTTCACACAAACTGTTATAGGGTAGTAAAACTATATGCCTGAGACATGTCCCTCTCCAACACGTATTTCCTTCCATATGCAAAAAAACTCCATAGAAATTTACAGATTTTCAACAGTGCAAACTACTTGGGGGGGGGGGGTAGTCAATCACAGTATTTCCCACTGTTGATAGACTACATGAAGAACCCTAACCTGGAGTCTGTTTATAGATTCAGAGATTCACAGATATTTAAAGGTCATTTGACCATTCAGGCCTCCCCAATACCTCCAGTTTTATCCATATGTCCTTATTGCTGGAAAGCCATCCCAGTCAGTCCAAGAGTAAATCTTTGGCTGTCCATCTAGTCAACTAATTTATATTTAAAGAAAGATAGTGAGCCATGCTGCTTAACATGCAGGTGAAGTTTATTACAGGTTTGAGAGAGGCATTTGCTTTATTTATTATTTCTGGTGAAGTTCTGTAATAAAACGGATGAAAGCACTTAAATGATTTACCCAGTGGTCTAGTTTGATTTGGTGTTCTACTGCCCCTAGGTATGGCTTTGCAGCATTTTTTTTCCTTTTGTACAATTTACACTGTTTGGAAGAGATTCATGGTGGTTTTTACTAAATTATATAAGTTGGTCATATATTTAGATGGCAGGTGGATAAAAATATTACTATTTATCTCTCTAACAATGTATACATTTGTATAAATATGCATATGTTACACTTAACTGGGACTTCTTAGCCTTTTCTTTTTTTTTTTATTATTCTTTTCAAAAAGGTACCTTCCTTTTATTTTATTTTTGAAAAAAAAAATCTAATGGAAAAGATTTTAGAAATGGCAAAACGATGACTGAAATCAAAGCAATTCCAGCAGTATTGATCTGTGTCTCTGAATTAGTCCTTGGTGGGAAATTGTGAGGGCCACGGAAATAAATATTAGAAATGCTCTCTATCCAAATGGAATACTCAGTTTGAATATAAATAATACAATCAGTATGAATAAGGCAAACATGGGGGGCTTACCACTCCAAATTTTGACATTAATTCTCTTCTGTTAAACATGAGAGAGTATTCTAAAAGGGGTCTGACTGACATTAATAGTCTTCTATTAAGCACGAGGGAGTATTCTAAAAGGGGTCTGACTGACATTAATACTCTTCTATTAAGCATGAGAGAGCATTCTAAAAGGGGTCTGACTGACATTAATACTCTTTGTTTAAGCATGAGAGAGTATTTTAAAAGGGGTCTGACTGGCATTAATACTCTTATGTTAAGCATGAGAGAGTATTCTAAAAGAGGCCTGACTCTAACATAACACATACCTACCTTTCAGCTATGGCTATCTGAATATTGCAGGTCTGTAGCCATTAAATGGAAAGCTTACCTGACACTGAAAAAGAGATGAAAGAAGCAGGCATTTCTTTGTGCATGATCTACCAAGCCATGCTGCTTACAATGTGGAAAAGTGACAGGCTGCGGATGGGAATGCTGGAGTAAGCCATGCTAGTTCCAGAAAGAATCAAGGAGAAGGCAGGCAGAGCAAGAATTCATAGACTGGAAAGCAAAGTATAGCAGGATGTGAGACTCTAGCCAATCAATAACTACAGACCACAACAGCAAGAGGGTGTATACTTAGCTGACATGAACATCTTAAGGAGGCAGTGGTTACAGGAGTGAAGTAGAAGACTAACAGCAGAAAAGAAGAGGGGAAGAGGGGTTAAAGAGAATGTTCATAATGCAGCCAGTCTGTCCCAGTATACAGCTCAGCAAGCTCCTGCCTGGTGCCCTGCAGAGTTCTACAACAGCAGATAAACAAAAGAGAGACTTTGGCATGATTAAGTATCATTTTTCTGCATTTTCTTGCTGCCTATAGCTAATTCCGCCTAAAGTGCTGATTTTCTAGAGTTTCTGTGATTTAAAAAGCTTGTTTCAACTACATATTGTACTTATTTTACTGCCTGCACTCTAGCAAAGTCATTTTTCTGTTTAAATTACCTGTTTAACTGTTGTAGGCTACACACTCAAGTATGATAGCCAAAGTGTTTTTTTGATTGTATCTGGTTTATTTTCTGAACAAAAAAACAAAAAAATTCTTGTTTTCCCACTTTTCTAAGCTAGTATAGTCCAGTTTTCAAGTTAGTGCTGAATTCAGAGCTGTGTTACAAGTTTCTGTGTTTGCCCATACATTACTTGGATAGAAGGAAGTTTCTTTGTTCACTGAGAGAGAGGGAGCTTTTAGCAGCCTATCTGTCCCTGGAGGAGTGGTTTCAGCCCAGAAATTAGTAGTTTATTGGCCATTTTGGGCTAATTTCTATCTCTTTCATTTCCCTGCTATAAAACCTGCATTTGCAAGGTTTTTGTGCTAATATACAGCTCAGCAAGCTCCTGCCTGGTGCCCTGCAGAATTCTAAAGCAGCAGAGAGACAAAAGAGAGTTTTTGAGTGATTAAGTATAATTTTTCTGTATTTTCTTGCTGCCTTTAGCTAATTCTGCCTAAAATACTGATTTTCTAGAGTTTCTGTGATTTACAAAGCTTGTTTCAGCTACATATTGTACTTATTGTACTGCCTGCACTTTAACAAAGTCATTTTTTTGTGTTTAAATTACCTGTTTAACTGTTGTAGGCTACACACTGAAGTGTGATAGCCGTTTCTGTGCATTCAAAGTGTGTTTTTATTGTATTTGCTTTATTTTCTGAAAAAAATATACACTCAAGCGTGATAGCCATTTCTATGCATTTAAAGTGTTTTTTTGATTGTATCTGCTTTATTTTCTGAAAAAAAAAAAAAAATATATATATATATATATATATATATATATATATATATACTTGTTTTCCCACCTTCTGAAGCTAGTATAGTCCAGTTTTCATGTTAGTGCTGAATTCGGGGCTGTGTTACAAGTTTCTGTGTTTGCCCATACCTTGCTTGGATAGAAGGGAGTTTCCCTGTTCACTGTGAGAGAGGGAGCTTTGAGGAGCCTATCTGTCCCTGGATGAGTGGTCTCAGCCCAGAAATTAGTAGTTTATTGGCCATTTTGGGATAATTTCTTTTTCATTTCCCTGCTATAAAACCCACATTTGCAAGGTTTTTGTGCTAGTATCCAGCTCAGCAAGCTCCTGCCTGGTGCCCTGCAGAGTTCTACAGCAGCAGAGAGATAAAAGAGAGACTTTTGAGGGATTAAGTATCATTTTTCTGCATTTTCTTGCTGCCTTTAGCTAATTCTGCCTAAAATACTGATTTTCTAGAGTGTCTGTGATTTACAAAGGTTGTTTCAGCTACATATTTTACTTATTTTACTACCTGCACTTTAACAAAGTCATTTTTGTGTTTAAATTATGTGTTTAACTGTTGTAGGCTACACACTCAAGTGTGATAGCCATTTCTGTGCATTTAAAGTGTTTTTTGATTATATCTGCTTTATTTTCTGAAAAAAAACAGTTTTTCTCGCCTTTCTAAGCTAGTAAAGTCCAATTTTCAGGTTAGTGCTGAATTCAGGGCTGTGTTACAAGATTTTGTGTTTGCCCATACCTTACTTGGATAGAAGAAAGTTTCTCTGTTCATTGTGAGAGAGGGAGCTTTGAGCAGCCTATCTGTCCCTGGAGGAGTGGTTTCAGCCCAGAAATTAGTAGTTTATTGGCCATTTTGGGCTAATTTCTATCTCTTTCTTTTCCCTGCTATAAAACCTGCATTTGTGCAGTTTTGCACACGGGGCAGTGCTGGTTAGCTAGGGTATAACTATTCCTGGCTCCACAAAGTCTACGCTTCAATTTTTCCCTTGGAACTAGACAAACGTTCAACTTAAGAACTCAAACCATTCACTTCTCATCCTGGCACTTGCTCAAAACTCATTGCAAGCACTAATAAACCTAAGCACTAGACCCCCCTATACTGTAGAGAAGGACAAGGTTCTCTATTTGACCTTACCAGCCAATCAGTAAAACAGTTCACTGTACCTATCGGCATGTTCAAAGAGCAGTTTCAGGTGTACTCTCCGGTCCAACTGGTGAATCTGGGCATTTTGAGGCAATGTTACAATTGCCTTATGTACACAGACAACCCCCTCCTCCTTCCACCAAACACTAATACATGCAAGAGATGCAATTATACAGCCAAACTGGAGGCTAAGCTCTCTCAACGCAAGACTGGACCAGGCAGTCAAGAGGAGAAGTGAATTACTTGCATTACACCACCAGTCTCACATAGACCTATGAAACCAGCACCGGCAAAAAACACACATAAATACATGAAAACATACTCGGAGGCTCTAAATAAAAATCTGCAAAAGCAATAGAGACCTCCAAAGCAGACATCTAAGCAACCTTCACCCCCCAACACAAACCATGAAACATATACTTCACAAAACCAGTATGCCACACAATCACAGTACTTAAGGCAAAATAACATACCCAACACACTAGTAATAGGTGACTATAGTTAGGCACACTGATGTCCCACTCACTAGGCTGAACAAGGAGAAGGTTACTGTTATCTGCCTGTCCGGTGCCAGGATCCACTACATAACACAAGCACTCAGGTCACTCCAGAACAAGTACAGATATGACTCTGTCATTATTCATGTTGGCGTGAATGACCTAAGCTGTACCTCCCTGGACTACATGAAAAGAGACATAGAGGAGCTCTCTGATCACATAGTCCAGGCCAGTATGATCCTGACCCTGAGTAGCATCCTGCCCTCACCAAGAATTTTACCACAGTATAGAGAAAAAAATATCAATTTCAACAATTGGATAAGCTTCTGGTATCATTCAAAGGGGATCCAGTGTCTGTCAGCCTGGGATGACATGCTCGACAAGCCATGCTGCTTTGCTAGAGACAGCTTGCACCTGTCACCCTTAGGTTTTTGAATACTGGCCAAGGCTCTTGCCATCCCCATAGTGCCTTTTTTAGGCAAGGCTCAAAAGACAAACCCACCGCAGTAAATAGCACAAGTAACAAAAAACTGAGGGTAATGCTACTCAATGCCAGAAGTCTAAACCTCAAAATGCATGCACCCGAGGCACTCCTCAGTATGGAAAAAATCGATATATGTGCAGTAACAGAAACCTGGTTTAATGCTCCAGAGAGCACCCCAGCACTACCAGGCTACAACTCATACCATACATTTCGGCCACAAAACCTGGACCGAAATACAAAGGGCAGGGGAGTATCCATATTCATAAAGGATACCCACACCTCCAGGTTAGTGGCACAGCAGAATGCTTCAGAGATCATCCATGTGCAACTAACAATGGGCAAAATTGCTATTCAAATTATAGCTTGCTACAGATCACCCACCATGTCCCAGGACACCCACTCTGCATTCCTGGAAACACTGGGAAACATAAAGGTCCTACCAAACACCCTGTTACTGGGTGATTTCAATTACCCAAACATTGACTAAGAGAACTACTCAAGTACAAACTCCCTTGCCCAACATTTCCTAGAATTTATAAACTCAAATGCCCTAGATCAACTGGTTAACACCCACACCAGAGGTGACAACATATTGGACCTGGTCAACACCAACATGGGCGACCGGTGTTCCACACCAGAGGTCAACCCCTCACTGGTTAGATCTGACCATAAACTAATCACTCTGGATATCCACATTCCGCAACCACCCCTGGTCAAAGAAACCACCGTGAAAAACTTTTCAAAAGCAAACTTCACGTTACTTATGACCGAGGTGGGAAGTTTCAAAGCCCCCATGCTAAAGGATAATGCTGTTCAAGCTGCAAAATCCTTTACTAATGCACTTTATGGGCACCTACAAGAATGCATGGATCGTGGTATCCCAAACAAAACCAAGACTCACTCCTCCAAGAAAAGGAAGCCAGTCTGGTGGTCCCCTGCCATAAACAAGCTATACAAGAAAAGAGTAAAATCCCAAAAAGGGAAGACATCCCTGGTCAGTATCAGCAAGAAACTACGTTCCCTCATAAAATCATCCAAGGCTAGCTCTGAAAGAAAAATTGCCATGGACTCCAAAGATAACCACAAGGCATTCTTTAGCTATGTCAAGAATCTAAGTGGCAATTCTCAGATCTGCTCCGAGTTAGTGCAGAATGGCACAAAATACACTGAACCCACCGATATATCCAACATCCTGGCAGACAAGTTCAGTGCAAACTTCACCCCCCTCTCACCCCCAAAAGGGCCCATAACTATACCAGAAGAATGTAGTGCCCTTGAAATCACAGACATTCAGGTTAAAACAGCCCTCTCCAAAGCCAAAAACACAGCATCAATGGGAACGGATGGTGTCTAAGGCTGTGTCCTACATGAGCTCAAAGATGAACTAACCCCTCACCTAAACACACTGTTTAAACTCAGCCTCTCCACGGACTACGTGCCCACAGAGTGGCGCACAGCAGAGGTTATTCTGCTCCACAAAGGTGGAACCACAACGGACCCCGGGAACTATCACCCTATAAGCCTGACTAGCTTGGTCTGCAAAGCTATGGAGTGCATCATCATGGATCTCCTTAACAGAGACATTGGAAACCTCCAAACACTGGACCCTACCAGTTCGGCTTTGTTAAGGGCATATCATGCCTCCTAAACCTGGTGGACATCTTTGAGACAGTTACCAAGGCTATAGATGAGGGAAAGGTGGTCCACACAGCCTACCTAGACCTTGCAAAAGCCTTCGACACCATTCCCTACTCAGGTATTATAGACAAGCTCACCAGCCTGAACATAAACCCCTACATCATGAGATGATTTACCAACTGGCTCATGGACAGAACCCACATGGTAAGAGTAGTTGGAGCTAGGTCTGACTCTAAACCAGTTACAAGTGGTGTTCCCCAGGGCTCAGTCCTAGGATCCCTCCTGTTTGGCATATACTTCTCAGAGGTACAGGCAAGCACAGGAGGACTATGGCTGACCGAGTTCGCAGACAACTGCAAACTAGGGGCTATAATTGACTCTCTGGCTGACACAGACATCCTCCAAAAGGGTCTCAAAGAGACAGATACCTGGTGTCAAGACCATGGCCTCAAGCTAAATGCCAAAAAGTGCATAATCATCCCCTTTGGAAAAAACAAAGTACCCACAAACTACCACATAGATGGTAGCCCCCTAAATACGGAAGACGTAATAAGAGGTCTGGGGACCAAAGTAGATAGTAACCTCTACTTTGATAATCACATTGCCAAAGTGGTTAGAAAATCCTTCTATGTGGCCCACCTAATCACAAAAGGGTTTGCATCCAGATTGAAAGAGGTCATTGGGCCCCTCTACGCTTCACTCATCAGATCCATCATAGAGTATAATGCTCCATTTGGGATGTACCTTACAAGATACCTGCAACAACTGAAAAGACCACAGAAGTACCTCACCAAGAGGATCACTGGCCTCAAGCAGATGCCCTATGCAGCTTGATTGAAGAAACTCCAGCTGTACTCGGTTGCATACTGCCTACTCAGAGGTGATTTCTGCCTATCATACAAGGCCATGTCCAACCCAGGATTGATGGACATGCTCCACGTAAAAAAAAAAAACATATCCCCTCGAGCCACACTCTCCAGGGATCTAAACCTCTCCACAACGATAAATAGAATGTGCTGGAGGGATAGATTCCTGTCCCAGAGACTTCCCATGCTCTGGAACAAGATTCCAATCTACATTAGGCAGAGCTCCTCACTAACCCTCTTCAAGAGAAACCTTGATGAGTGGATGGGAAACAGAAAGTTTACCCCAGGTATCACTTCAATGGCTCTGCTGGACAGAGGCACAGGGAACTAATCTAAGGGGGCGACGAAAGCCAACACATTCTGGATAGGCTTATAAATGCCTTCGGGCAGATAGCCTAGTACCTACCTATGAATCTATGAACCTGTATACCATCCCCCAGGAGGTTAAAGGTCATGGAATGTGATGACACCCAGTGTCAATGATCTGTATACTATCAGAGTAGAAGTCATATTTGGGAAAGGAGGCTGACTAGAAGTCACTTTGAGAGTGTTTCTTCACATAATTATCAATACCGAATACTTGATACTAGAAAGTTGAGAGACTGGGGCACCAAAATCAATTCATCAGTAACACCTAAGAAAGCTAGCCTAGTAGTTGTGAAAGCAGAAAAAAAAGAAAGGGCTACTCATCAATGGCAAGACTGACAAAGAAAAAAAGAGATAAGGGGAGCATGGGCAATAGAAAAGTAATAATGTATTTACTTTCCTCAGTGGTAGATTTCTACATGGCTGCATATGTTTGGAGCAAAGGAAAAAATGTTCATAATTGGAGGGGAATCAAAGGGCAGGGTAAGGATACTTAACATATTTATGAATTTAACTAAATATATAATGGCAGGATTGCTATGCTGCATTAGGAGTGCCAGCTGAATTGTTGACTTTTTACAAATGTACCACTCACACATGGGAGACCCAAAAACATGAGTGGATTCAGTTTTGTAGTACTTTTTGCACAGGGGATGGGATGGGAACAGATCTATAAGTGTAAAATGCTGTTAATATGCCACCTTTGTGGAATTGCATTCTACAGGATTGTTTTCTTGATGGATGGGATATCTCTCAGAGATGCGATTGTTTTATCAGTATGGATACAGGGAAAACTGCTGTGTCAGGTGCTATTTTTAGAGATTTTAACTGTTGGTTGAGTTGCTGTTTAGCGGAATGAGTACAGAGTGAATGATACCACTGAGTTTCTGGCCAGAATTACTGTGTATAAGTGTATAGTCATTTACATTGTAGCTTAACTTTTATTGTAATTTTAGTCAGTAAGGACTTTGACTTGATGCGTCTTTTTGAAGAGATTAGAAAAAGTAGACTGGACGAGGTAAGGTGATCTGTCAGGTAGATGAGAGATGAGTTATGGTTTAGTAAATGCAGGCCAGAAGGAGTAATAAGCAACATGGGAGAGATACGATGGTAAGGTAGTGTAAACATTGAGTGCAAAAATAGCAGCATATTGGTCAGAAGCACCGATTCAGTAAACACAGGTAAGACATTAAAGACTAATTCACTAGTTCATGAGTTTTAAATTGTGGTGCTCCAAATCATTGATTTAGGCTCACCAACTTTCTACTTCCAGATCATTTTTTTTAAAACACAACATCACTGTTGATGCAGTTTCTGTGTTTCAGCAGTGACAATATTGTGAGGGATCTGCTCCTTTTCCCCTCATGTTTGTGCTACCAGGTAGTTATTACACATAACTAAGGAGGTGTAAATGTTACAACCCCCTTGTGGGGGTTGCATGATATTTCCCCCTTGCTAAAAAGTTTTTGGGAGGCACTGCAAAATTGGCTTCAGACCCAGAATGCATGTCTTCTAAAATCGTCAGTTATTACCAGAGTCATTACTTAACTCCGTTTGGAATGAGTGAATCTTCCACTAGCAGAAGAATATTTCCCTCCTTGGCAAATATCATAGATGGAGTAATTGTAACGTATCTTAAGAACTATACTTTGTGTAAGTCTTATGTAAGCAAAGTTTTAACAATTCTGGATTACAAAGTTTTTGTAAAAGTGCGTACACTGGCATCAGCTTCCTTTCTCCCACTTTTTGCATGGGCCAGGATAATGCCAAGGTCTATCAAACATAATTACTACTTTAATTCATTTAAAATCATTAAATGCATAGATAAAAGTAACATTACTGATCTATTTAGCTGAGATTACTTTTTTAGACTAGTATACCATGTAGGATTCCTATAAAGAATTTATCTTTCATATGAATGCCATCTATAGTGTGTTATCTTTTGTTGTAAAAAGAGTCTTACATTTCAGAGTGATTTTCCATATTTGTAGTTATCAGTAAAGGGTTTCCTTTTACCTTCTGTAATTTTCACTGTCACAGACTGTCAGAAAGATTATGTAATTCAAAGGATTTCTAACACCTAAATTTAAAAAAAAAATCAGTTGCATTATTACTATAGCACTTACAAGTTTGATACAGTAAGCATGAATAAAAATTAGTTAAATGTTACCTAGATATTCAAAACAAACTTTATAAGCACTCTAAAAGACACGGCTTATGTAAAAATCACATTAGCTTGCAACAAGTTTGTTTTCAAATATACAAATGAATTAGAGAAGTAATTAAAGTCAATGCATGTACTGCATTTCAACTGATATCTTTGTATAAGTTCTAACATTCTTAGTGGTATCACAAAAGGTTCTATCCTGCAAACACTGAACACACATTTGGCACTGTTAAACAGAATTACCTGCTTCAGGGAAAAGCACCATTTTACAGGTTCATCATGCCACTGCCTCATTCCTGAAATACAGAATACATGTAAGACGGTGTTTTCCTTCTAGACTGTCTTTCTAAAAATGTTCCTAAAACAAGTTTCATCTGTTGGTGTTGCAATAATCAGTAGATTAACTCAGTTTATCAGCGAATGCAGATGTGGAAAACACAGTTAATACAATTAGACTGAAAATGAATACTTAAATGGGATGGAGTGTGGATTCCCACAACCCCCATGCAGGAAAATTTAGTTATCCCACCCTTAGCAAATATACTTCTGCTCCACTGTATGACTTAGTGGGCTGTAAAATGTGTTTAGTATATGCATTTTTAAAATGTTTTTTTGCTGTTGTGGTTATCTGACATTTTTTTTGGCTTAACTATTACTGTGTTTCATTTGAAATCTGTGTTAGTTAAAACATGTTTATTTATTTTATTTTATTTTATTTTTTTGTTAACTGCGTGAGCTAAGTAGATACGAGTGTTACATTTCAGTATAGCCTAGAACAATGTGATAAGTAACATCCTCAGAATCAAACTGTAGGCAAATGGAAGCTGCAGGAATCAAATCCATGACTTCAGCAAGTCCATAACATATACCTTCTATCCTCTTGAACAAAACTAATTTGTATCCAATATCATCTCTTCATAATGTATGGATTAGAACTGCAGCACACTATAGGCCTGGATCATAGGTTCTAGTCCAAACTAGGCCAACTTGATCAAGCTACTCAAACTGTATGAGGCCTATGTTGGGCTGGCCTTAAGCTAGAAGAAATGTTGTAAATATCATCTGCAACATAGAACTTGCTTCCTTCTGGTGTCAGAAATTAATCAAATTTTGATAGATTCAGATGTATGCCTATTAAGTAATATAGGGATTAATATGAAGGCTAATTGTATATGTAGTAGCTCTGTATATATACCTTTACTAACCTTACAGCTGTTAAGTTTCTCTGAAAGTAATTTATTTAACTGTATGCACATTTAGTGAGTTCATCCTCTTTTTATTGACTCATTCAGATTGTTATGCTTTATAATTATCTTGTAATATACTGAACCGCTTGCTTATTTATGAGCAGGTCTGCATTTGTGTAAGCAGTTCACAAACTTGTGTGTCTGGTATTGTCAGAAAAGGGTACTTGTACCTTGTACATGCTTAGAGAACAAAGGAATTAATAATGCTCTTGCTAAATATGCAGAGATCTCCATGAAAGGTCTTTGAAAAAACTTGATTGGACATAATATATTAACTTAGTAATTTATAATCTAAACAAAAAGTAAGCACACAAACACTCAAGTGGACCATAAGAAAGACGTATACATAAGGTGTGTAAATAATGGCGTTTCTGTTTCTGATGAAATCTATTGTATATTGTTAGGCAAAAGCTCTAAAACAAGTAAATATTTCTTGTGGTCCACTTACCAAGTGTTTGAGAATTTATTCTTATTTAGTTTGGAAGTTGCACTTGAGTCGCATTTGCTGTTGTTATTAGAGTAATTTATAATTACTAAAAGTATTCATTTAATAAGTGATTTATAGACATCATATAATAAATTTTAGTTTAATAAATTGTAAGTTTCATACTAACTCCCTTGTCATCTCCTAATTTATCTTTGTTATTTAACTGCTTCTTTTCAAGTAGGTTTGCATTTATGAATGCATGGTTCATTTTATTGTTATAGTCATCAAAATGTCTTCTGGAACATGGGAATGTGAACATAAGGCAGAAAAAGAAAAATGTAATTCAATAATATATTGGACAGGTACAGTTATTCACTACCACCCCCACCCCCACATTCAACATATCTAAGAGGACTTCCCTGTCAAGTCTCAAAAACTTTAAGAAAAAAGGCATTTATTTATTTTTTTTGTTTGTTTTCTGTCCTCTTATGCAAGAACGTTGTGTTCTAAATAACAATTTATGTACCAATATAAGGATGAATTTTTCAAGCATCTTTTATTATATGTCTGTTCTTTCCTGATCCCTTGTTAACCCACTCAGTCTTCGCACAAATTTAAGAATTTTTTTTTTTTTTTTGTGAGTCACAATGCACCGAGAACAAAGTAATTACAACATATTTGAATACTGACATTTGAAGATGTGGCAGCCTGACATTTTGAACACTGTCTGTAATTAATGCCATTAACAAACCTCTGCATCAAGACATGCATGAAAACATATATTAAAAAAACTGTTTTCATTTAAAAGCCTTCCTGTAGTATGGATTTCAGATACCACATGCCATGCACCATATAGTTTGGCTAACCTGAGCTGAATAGAAAATTACAGTGTGTTTAAGTAGGTTTTGCTCTAGACAGTGTAAGTATACAAACCCATCGAGCATAATGCCATCTGCATTTTGTTTATAAGGTTTCATGGATTAGATTTTTGCCATTCTGACAAAGTTTTTTTTGTAAAGTTAATAACATTCAGCAACATTTTTAATAATTAAATGACACTGACACCGTCTCTGAAGCATAACATTACAATGAACGAGAAAAGAAGCCATTTTTTTCTTTAGGGATAAATGAAATGCTGACAAGTCTTTAAATTACCCTATGATGAACAGACGGATACACTTCAGAAAAAAGCAATCTCTGAGCTGAAAATGTCATAGCACTGAGCTGCATGTCAGCAGCTTTGACATTTGTTAAATGGCATGTAATTGTTTACAACTTGAACAGATAATTGACAATAACTCCTGTTATTTATTTTTGACACTTGCTGCTTCTGCAGTGCTGACAAATGCCATTTGCTATTAAGCTGGAATGTTAGAAGGACACAATTTTAAAAATAAATGATTGCAATTCTTTTTAAGGCAGGCTGTGCAACTGTAACAGAAAAGGCAATATTGTCAGCAATTAGTAAACATTTCATGTTTAGATCCTTGTATATCTTTCTGATGTTTGTTTAAAAAATTGTGGTTATGCAAACTGTTTGAATAAAATATTAGTCTGCATTTTGTTAACTTTAAGGATGAAAATATGATATATATGAAATATATGATAGCTCAGTTACTGATATTTGGTAATCCACTAGCATTAATTTATATCTGGTATAGGTTATTTCTGTGTTGGCTCAAACATATGTTTGTCTTTCGGCTTTTCCCGGTAACGGGTCACCAGAGTGGAACTCCGGTCTGCTAATGATTGGCAGTAGATTTTTACGAAACGCCGAGGTGCCAGCTCGACGCTCAACCTTCAATGATGGCACGCCCATTTACACATGCATGTCTTTCGAACACTACCCAACCGCAGGGAGGACATATAAAAGTAAAATATCAAATGAGCAATAACACAGGGAAAGGTTAACATCACCCTAGATACTCCCATAGCAATGGACAAATACTATATGATTACAAAACAAAATTTATTGTATCTTTTCTATACTGCATACACACAAAAACATACACATCAGTAGAAAGAGTGGAAGATAAAGAAAGGAAGAAATATAGATAGATAGATGGATAGACAGATAGATAGATAGATAGATAGATAGATAGATAGATAGATAGATAGATAGATAAAACATATATTTATAATAAGAATACAAGTGACCCAAAATGTATAAACGCTTGTGCAAATAATGTTGTAAAGAGATGACTGTCAGTAAATAATGTCTGTAGCCATGTTATACATAGCTCATTGCAAACAGAGTGATATTTCTTTAAATGAGTAGTGTTGCAGCTAAGCTGCACTTGTTTTTTTAAGAACAGGAAGGTGCATGGTTGTGTTAGTGAGAGAAGGTTTTAATTAGCTAGTAGATGTAATAAAAAAGGAGTCTTTAAAGCAGCCCAACTGGACTGCACTTGCCCTCTTGTGAAAGGGGACTAGGCATCTAGAATTGCAGCTCTGGAACAAAGAAGCAGTCATTGTGTAGGAAGACTTGAATTGCTCATGGCAACAGAATCCAGAGAGAACTATCTGTCCCAGCAGTATAAAACAGAAATAAAGGTAATTTGTCATGTTTTTGGTTAATCCCCCAAACTTTCTTTTGCTTGGAAAAAAAATCTAAATTTATTTATTTATTTTATAACAAACTGCATTACTTTTTTAAAGTCTAGTAGTTGTCTCAGTCTCTTGAATCTTCCACAATACACACACACACACACACACACACACACACACACACACACACACACACACACACACACACACACACACACAGACACGGATCTACTTCTAAATCACGAACTACCAGAAGACCGAACCTCAGGAGACCAAAATGATAAAATTGAAAGATCAAAAGCCTGAAATTTTAAAATACCAAGTCCCACAATACTGAACACCACAAAGCATACTTTAAATCCCTAAACTACACCGATGCAAAACACCTTACAAACAGACACGTATGTAACATCAAAGCACCACATACTTCAAAACAGCACATCATACTACGAACTAAAACTGTCTCTAAACAACAAAATACCAAAACTAAAAACAATAACCTTTATAATAGTATACTATTTCAAATACTGTATATATATATATATATATATATATATATATATATATATATACACACACACACACACACACACACACACACACACACACACACACACACACACACATAAACCTCAAATTTCAGTCATGCACATTCAGCCACTCACATGAATACATACATGTACATATTGCATTTTTTTGCTGAACAAGTATCAAAAGCCATCAGTCTGTGGAAGAAGATCAACTCAGTGAAAGAAAAAAAATATTCCAAAGAGATGAACTCAAATCAACAGACAGTGAGAGAAAAAGTACTACAAGACATTTATTCTGAATGTAATAACTGGCACAACAGTCTTTTCCAAACGCTTCATTAGGATTATAAATAAAATCACTCATAGTCATGTTTAAACAGAGATAAAAAAACAAGTAATGTCAGATGCCAAAATTCATTGGCTACATTAAGTGTAATTAAAACTCTTTAATAGTTAATTAGCCATAAAGTAAGGCATCATGTAACATTTAAACACATACAGTGCCACTCTATAGTAATTCAATACAGCTAATAAATAAAAATAAATAATAACAATAATAATAGTGTAAATAGTTTAGTCATTTATAGTCAAATTAACTGTTTATGGTGATGAAGCTTTTACGAAAGCCTGTTGTGCTAGTTACTACATTCAGAGTAAACATTTGAAAGTGCTTTCTCTCTCTCTCCTGGTGAGTATGACAGAATCCTTAAAAAGGGGGAAGAGAGTCCCACTGCCAAAATTTACCCAGATGAATTTAGGGTTTGTCAGTGTGAGAGTAAGGACGTTTTGTAAATAGTCATATGGACTTATTAGATTGTCCTTAATTCTGGAGGTTTGTCTACCTTTGCAAACACCCTGTCGTATTTTTAAACATTTGCTTACCACAGTTTGCTGTGGCTGTTATGTTCCCTTAAATGAAAGTAGTAGGGGGGGCATTAATTCCCTTAACAAAGTTGGAGAAGGAAGGCTGAGAAACTGAGAAAACCCAGGAATGAGCATATCTCTCTCATGTCAATTTCATTCAGATCTCTGAAGCAGATGATCCAAAACTAAGTTTCTATCCCAGGGAAGATTCAAAACATAATTTCTAACATCTTCTGGATGGTTTTGAGAATGCATCCAAGCAAACCTCCTCAAAACAGTTTCAGTTGCAAGAATCCAGAAACCGGCATCAGTAAAATCCTGAATAAATTTCACAGAAGCATGTGTGTGCATGTTAAAGGAGCTTGTTGACCTTTACTGTATACCAGAACTAACATGGGAATGTGGTAATATTATCTAATGACTATGAAGGGCATAATTGTCCTTCAGTAAATGCATGCAGGACTCATATGAGAACTTTGGTAAACAGTAAAACTTTCTATAATTTGTGAGATTTATTTACTAAGGTTTAGCAGACAATAACTTTAGCAGAGGTTACCTAATAAGTGTCTTGTGCATATATATTACAAAGTTCCTTAATAAAGCAGTTGAACTACTAATCCAGACTCCTAGCTGAGCTGTGTTTTCTGTTTAGGATAGCAACTATCGCGTATGTGGAAAGCATTAGTGAAGGGAGTGCAACAAGATGTATCATTATGAATATTCAACAGTCACTATGCTGAAAATTTATAGGGGAGACTTGGAATGTTGGTGGCTCCCAGGATTTCTTAAATGGAATTCTGCAGTGTACGAGTTCCTTTATTATGCTAAGTTTGAATGTAGTTGGTATGATTTGTGTTAATTTGTTATCATTTTGTCTTGAGGATGATGGCTGGATTGTTAGACCTTGATTGCTTTGGCCTTGTACCAAGCTGCATAACTTTGACCATGATTATCATTAGGGTGACTATTTTAGCTTTCCCCGGCAGTTTTAAGTGTGAAAGGTCAAGTGGCTACTCACTGTTCCTTTATAATGCTACACACAATATGGTGGCATTTGTATCTGCAGAAAACAGTTTCCCTTCAGAATTCTCAAGACCTAGTATTGAATAGGAAGGGCCAATATCTTAAAGTTCCATCTAACGGTGGTACATTTCATCAAGATTAGTTATATTCTGTTAAAAATGTGATATTTTTTCTTCTTCTAGGTTTTTTCTATGATTGTGCTTCCACATGCACCATCATTTTTGCGAGAAAGCAAAGGGTGTAGGAGCTTGCTCCAATGCAAAAATGTTTTTGTTTTATTCAGTCACTTGCTTGTAATTCGTGAGCTTTTGTGCACTTAGATAAAACCATTTGTGTAGCTCTTGCCAGAATATCTTACAAGCTTCAACATGTGGAAACTTTATGCATTATCAAATTTAAAACAAGTTGGTCAAAAATATTATATTTTATTAGCTTTAGTAGTAACTTTTGTGAGAATATTCCATTCATAAACAGTTTGTAGTGTAACTGTAATATTGTTTTGAGTCACAAGCTTCTCAGTGGTAATGTGGGCATGAATATGTGAATCAACCAAGCTTCCTGTTGTAACTCTACCACATGTACCTACTGATAACATAAAAGCTTTAATTTCCTGTGGAAAGTGCTTTAGCTTCTGGGAGACTTTTGGCTTACAAACCTTCACCCACAAAAGGTACGTTGGAAATAATCTATAGTTTTCCATGGCCAAACCAGCTTTATTTCCAGCTTGCATTAAAAATGGTAGAAATCCATCTTCAAAGACAGGCTGTGAAATCTAGTGAAAACTGTAGCTCAGCTCCTCCAGGAAGAACAGCACTAACCTTGTAGGACAGAAATTTCAAGTCACAGGTTGTGTATGTGAATGAACCCAAACATGACCAAATCGTATAGGATATGTTGTACTATTACACTGTGGAAAGCCTGAGGCCAGGTCATCTTTCTTAAGACCAGACTTGTGTGCCTTGGCCTCCTGGACTGTACAAAGAAGTTCTCCAACCACTGGAAAGCAGCTGGTTGGTTTGCTGCCCCAGCTCTGTCCAAGGCAAGTTTGCAAACTGTGGTCATGCTCTGTTTGGCCAATCATATGTGGTCGATGTGAATGTGGACAGGTGTGTATGTCATATTACACAAATGTTCTTCATGCTGATAGCTACTGCAGTAGCCTAAGCTATATGTGTTATATCCTGCATAGATATAACAGCTGCCCAGCTTTCACTGCATCAGGGTGCATCAGGGTACCTTCACATGCGCAAATCATTAATCAGCTCAAGCTGAACTGACTGAAAGGACAGGTTTGGGTATCACTCCCTTCAGAACTTTCCTGCCACCAAGGAGTATGCTTCTCTGATGTTTTGGAGGATAAGCGTTGGACTTATGCTGTTCCTTTGCTGAGCAGTTAAGTTCTCTTTGGGTGAAAAAACTTCCATTATTAAAAAAAATGTTTGTTTATTAACACTTTTCTGTTTACAAAAGTTATTTTAACTCTAGGAGTTCCTGTGTTGGACTTTTTAATGAGAATGTTCTTTTATCCTGTCAGTTTAAAGTTATTTAAAGTATTTGAAAAACATTTTTTTCTGTGGAGAAATAGTGTTTATTTTACTTTTTGGGGCGGGCTAAATTTTACTGTGTTTTTTTTATAATAAAAAAATCTTTATTAAATTTTCATGTATAACATAGGCATTCTTACATTTATATAAATGAAAATATACCATAATGACACTAAATGCCAAGAAATGCATTATTATCCCATTTGGAGAAAATGGAGTCCCCATTAATTATCGCATTAATAGCAATGTATTAAGCATGCAATCAGTCGTGAGGGACTTGGACACCCAGGTTGATAGCAACCTGACATTTGATCACCACATTGCCTCCGTTGTACAGAAAGCTTTCTACATGGCCTACCTCATAAGTAAGGGTATTTCATCCAGGAACAAGAAGATCATAACATCCCTCTACTCCTCCCTTATCAGACCCATTATAGAATGCACTGTCCCCTTTGGCATGTACTTTGCCAAGCACATGCAGCAGCTGGAGAGACCACAGAGGTTCCTGACTAGGAAAATCCAGGGTTTCAAACACCTATCGTATACAGGTAGGCTAAAAACCCTGCCCCTCTTCTCAGTCTCATACAGACTGCTCAGAGGTGACCTGTATCTGGCATACAAGGCCGTCTCAGACTCAGTCTTGATGGAATAGCTGTATTTGTGTAAGTCAAACTCCACTCGTGCAACCCATACACAAGGCCTCAACTTGGTCTGTGACATTAATAGAACTTGTTGGTGAGATAGATTTGGGTCCTAATTACTCCCCATCTGTGGAATAGACTCTTTCTCCATGTCAAGCAGAGTGCCTCACTAGCCCTCTTTAAGAGGAACCTAAATGACTGGATGGGAAACAGAAAATATACTCCTGGGATTCCACCTGTGTCCCTGCTGGACAGGGTAAACAGGTGTTGACTTTGTGGGAACATGGGTGAAATTCTTGGCTAAGCTTATACAGGCCTCTGGGCCAATAGCCTAGTATTGTCCTATGAACCTATAAGCAAACGGCAAAAACATACCTTATATTCTCAGAAGAGGCAAGTAAAAAGACATTTAAGAGCGTGACAGCTGAGAATTCTATACATGCAAGAGTAAACCTTTGCCACCTAAACTATCAAAAGACTTCTGATCCTAAACAGATTAAGAGCAATAGCTACTGGGTCTGATCTGTGAAGAGTATATAAAAACATAAAAGACTGACAAATGCTACATAATCTATTTCCTTTCTAGGGTACAGCCAGCTGAGCTGGCTGTCAGTAAAGATACATGCTATTTCAGAAAAATCTTCTAGAACCAGAGGAATAGCAGAAGGTTCTTGAAATTCAAGTTGTAACAAAACATATTACTTTATGGGGACTAAGAAAAATCACTTTTTTCCCACTGAAGCATCTGTTTCATTCTGAAAATAGTTATGGAAAAAGTGGATCCTTCAAAGTAACTTGCTGAAGCCACTGTCCGAATGTGCACAATCATTTAGAGGTTAAATTTCTTGAATTTCTTCAGAAAATGAAGAATTCCTTTTTCTTTTACCAAAAATAGCCATACAGGAAGGGTCAAAAGTATGCACTAAACTTTAAATAAGACCAATAAATTGCCTCTGTCCAGATAACTGAGACAGGATAAAACTATTTAGATTTCTGTTTGTTATTGACATGAATTTATAAAGAAACAAAAACAGTATTACCAGAAAAAATGTTCCCTATTTGATGGCCACAAATTTGTAGACAGACTGTTTTCCTCTGCACCTATTCCCAGGATGAACAAGATAGTCTCTCCCTTGCCTGCCACAGGCTCTCTAATAGCCACAGAGGATATGTCTAACCCGTGGTCCACAGTTGTTGTAGGGACTACACTAGTGAGACCCAATGAAAAGATCAGCGATCTGAAGAACCAGCTTTGACCACAACAGAGTCATCCTTCTGCAGCTGTGGAACTTTAGAAGCCTGCTGTGGTAATAAAAACTAAATAATTTATTTATTTTTGTGGCTGGAAGAAGGCAGAACCAGGGAACCAGTAGGTTGCCCCATGGCTAATTTGAAAAAGGTTCCTGATTCTTGAAGAAGCTTGGCAGCAATAGTCAGCAAAACAGATAAGTTGTAAAATGTAAATTTTTCCTCATTAAACAAAGTAAAACACACTACAAACACCTAAATATAACATACCGACTTTATGTTGAATATGTATGAATCTCATTCTGTGGGAGCCTGTCAATTGGTTGGATACAGTCCAAATGAAAGTGAACTCAACTAAAACAGTTATATCCAAACCACTGTCAGTGACAGTGGAGATTTCCCTTCTTCACTGTTGTGCTAACCTTAGGGTAATTTTTTTTTTAAGTTTAGTGGTTTGGTAATGTCTCCCTCCAATCCTTGGGGGGTGAAGGAGGCTTTATCTCCTGTAAAATGATCACCTCCAAGTTTTATAGGTTCTTATGTTATTACTAGGATAACAAACCCCCAAATGCAACATAAACCAACTTCCCCAAAGAACAAATAGTTTAATATTAAAGTTTTAACAACTATTTACAACAAAAGTAAAAAGGTGACAGTCCATTTTATAACAAATTAAGTCATGTGACAGTCATTAAAATTTTTTCCTAGCTTTAAAAGTAGTATTTTACAGAAAAGGTACAGATTCGGTCATAAAAAGAAAATTGAAAGGTCATTTCCTTTAAGGGAACTTATCTGCCCAGCAATGGAACAACATTAGCCAAAAGCTGATCCACGTTAAGTCCACAGAGGAGCATCCTCTTCACAACAGCAAATACCTAAAGGACTTGGCACACAAATCTAACTTTTAGTCAGCTCAGCTTGAGCTGTCTAATGTCTTTGGTACATAGAAAGTGCTCAGAAGCTTTAGAAGGTGCCTATTATATCCTTAGCAGGATATAACCCTTATAGCTTGGTCTACTGCAGCAGTGATTCATATGAAGAACATTTGTATGGACAGCTAATGCAACATTCCCTTCATGTTCTGCAGGCAAAAAATATACTAAGATAGCTCTGTGTGTAATAAATCTTTTGTGTGTGTGCATTGCTGAGCTATATATGTACTTCAGCACTACTACTTGGAGGCACTACTGATTTTGGGAGGTAAAAGTCATGCTGGCAGAATTCATTAAGTCCAATCATTTATTTTATTTTTATTTTATTTTACATTTGTTGACCGGTCTAGTCTAACTGGATACATGTCCTTTTTCAGTAGAGGCCCGGGGAGAAAAGCTACAAACAGTTAAAAAAGAAAGATATATATATATATATATATATAATGTACAACAACATACATATATATTGAACAGAGGATTTCAGATAATATTGGTCACTTCACTGTTAGCACATTCTTTCAGTTCATTTCTATTTACAGAGCAATCTTGCTTACTTAGCTTACATTCTAATTTCTTCAGAAGTAAGTAACAAGGAGTGAGAGGTAGAATGGAAGAAGAAAAGAAGAGAGAAAGCATAGCATTTTCCTCTGAGTAGCTACCTATTTACCTGCATCACCAATCAAGGAGAGCCAGTTATGCATACCATAAGGCAAATAAACCCTTATGACTAAATAAACCTTTCTGAACACAGTGCATTGACTATTTTTGTTTGATGGAGTGGTTTGTTGCTTTTTGAAGTTTTCTTGTTGTTTTGTGTGTGTGATTTACTTTTGCAGTCGCTCTTTATTTGCCTTTGGAGTTCTCTGGAAGCAATATGCCTATTCTTGGGTAGCTACATCTCTATCATTGATGAGTAATTCTAGATATATTCAATTAAAGAGGCTCAGGGTAGATTCTTTGAGTAAAAATAGATCAGATTTCAATAAGAAATTAATAAATGAAGAAAACAATTATTTTTCAATTTAGTGGATTACTGTGGCTAACAATTCTGTTTGCTACATGGAATATTTTCTTTCAGTGTGTTACTGCTGTTTTGATATTACTGGATTCTGTGGGAGCCTGTCAATTGGTTGGATCCAGTCCAACTGAAAGTGAACTCAACCAAAACAGTTATATCCAAACCACCGTCAGTGATAGTGGAGATTTCCTTTCTCCACTGTTGTGCTAACCTTAGGGTAAAGTTTTTTTTAAGTTTAGTGGTTTGGTGATGTCTCCCTCCACCCCATGGGAGGGGAAGGAGGCTTGATCTCCTGTAAAAAGATCACCTCCGAGTTTTATAGGTACTTATGTTATTACTAGTATAACAAACCTGGGGGACATGTATAAGCCTAGCCATGATTTCCAAATGTATCTGACAAGTGTAGATATCCTAGGGTTATTTTAATGGGTATACATAGACTTTGGCATGGTTGATAAATCATTTATAAGCTGCCTCTAATAGTGACATTGATGCCAGACCAAGGCTAGTTTTCTACTGGTCCAAGTAATGTTGAATTGGGTTAGAGAAGAACTTTGATTCATATGGTGTCGGGAAAGGACAATCCATGTTTTCTTCAGAGGACCTGAGAATCCATCTGAACCTAGAGAGACTGCACCTAGAGGCTGAAGAGAGAATGCAATGTCTGGAAGTTGAGGAGAAACAGCATCAGCATGAATTTAAAACCAAATATCTTGAACTGGAATCAGCAGAGAGACTGCACCTGGAGACCCAATGTCTGGAGGCCAAGAAGCGAATGTGCTGTTTGGAGGCTGAGGAGAAGCAGCGCCAATATGACCTGGAGACTAAACGACTGGAGACCAAAGAGAGACTGGGGTGTTTAGAAGCCAAAGACAATGAGAGACAGTGAAATGGAGCCTCAAAAGCTTAGAGAGGATCATGGAGGTAATGGAGAAGGGAATAACTGAACGCTAACAGCCGTAAAGGTCAGTAAAAATTTTCCTCACTACAGGAATGGGGATGAATTTGATAGTATTACTCATATATTTGAGAGGGTATGTAGACAATATGATGTTGACCATGACCTCTGGATTCAGCTCCTGACTCCCTTACTCCATGGTAAAGCTGTTCAGGCTTAGCAAAGTTAAATGATGTAGATAGTGTGAATTATGACAAAGTGAAATGTTGCTTTCTTGACTGTTTCAAGCTTACACCTAAGGCATATATAAAAAAGTTTTGTGAACATAGACTCAAGGCAGATGAAAGTGTATGCGATTATATTACTGACTTAAGGACTTCCTTTCACAGATGGGTGTGGGTGTCAAGTCACCACTTTTCAGGGACTGTCAGACCTTTTGGTGAGGGAACAATTCCCGCTCCAAAAGAGTCCACCAGTAACATGTGAAAGTACTAATCCAAGTGCACGTTTAGAGAGTAGATGTTTCAAAAGTATCCAGAGGAGACACATAGTAGCCAAATGTCCATTGAGGCAAGGTGAGAAACAGAAGATGAGGGAGCCAGTAAGTGTGGATGACAAACTGCCAGTGGTCAGTTGTTTAGAAACAACTGGGCTGCCACATTTTCACCAAAATTTATATCCTGTCTTAATAGATGGTAAACAGGTAACTGCTAAGAGGGACACAGCTTTTGATATAGCCACTGTGAGGCCTGCAGTGGTTAGAGAAGAGCAGTACTTGCTTGGGCAGTCCACTCCATTCAGAGCATTGGGAGGGATCCCATTACAAATACCTTTGACTAGGATTCATCTTGACTGGGAGGGTGTAAGTGGAAGGAAGCAAGTAGGTGTGTTCAAGGATATCCCTGCAGATGTCCTGATAGGGAATGACTTTGATGATGCAGTACCTTGTGCACATGCAGTGACACACAGTCAGCCTTGGAGAAAGGCATGTAGGCCTGGTAATCAATGAGAGACCCAGAAAGAGCTCATACCCGAAGCTGGGACTGACGTGGTGACTGTTTCAGAGAAGGTGCTATCTGGTAGCAGTAAGCCTGAATGTGACCCAAACCTGCTTGTGGGTACTGATGATCCCTTGTGCATGGTGACTGTTAGGCAGAAGTGATTGGTAGTACCCAGAGTGACAGTGAGACACAGCTGTTGGAAGTGACTAGGCTTCCTGCAGAAGGGGAGCTGGGAAGGTCACAAAGGTAGAGTTGAGACAGGCTTAACTTACGAATCCCACATTACAAAGCTTGAAGAAGATGGTTAAGGAGGCACCTGAGGCCCAAGGAAGATGAGAGTCTGTGTACTGGAAGAAAGGTTCATTGTACAGAGACTGGACTCCTGGAGATGGGCTAGAAGGCAAAGTAATATGGCAGATGGTAGTGCCTGGGGCTTACCATCTGCCACTTTTAGCCATAGCACTTGACAATCCTTTTTTATTTCATATGGACATAAGATGTACTAAGAGATGTATTTTTCAAAATTTAAATTGGTCCAGGACTGCACGGGGTAATTTAGGATATTGAAGGACTTTTGAACAGTGTCAAAAAGTTGGTAAAGCAGGGGACAAGGTTAAGGGTATGTTAATGCCTTTGAATGTTATCAAAGAGCTGTTTCAGAGAGTGGCCCTGAAAATTGTGTGACCCCTGAGTACTCCAAGTTCTACAGGAAAGAAATACATTTTGGTGTTAGTAGACTATGCTACCACATATCCTGAGGTGGTGGCTCTGTTGAGGAAGAGAAGGTGGCATATGCTTTGCTAGGAATATTCAGCAAAGTAGGTTTTCCGTGGGAAATACTGACTGACTGAGGCACCAACTTCATGTCAGACCTGCTGACTTGTCTGTGGAAGCATTGTGGGGTGAAACATCTAAAGACCACCCCTACCATCCCCATATTAATGGTATTGTGGAGAACTCTACATTGAAGACTAAGTTATGGTCATTTGCAGATCAACGTGTTAGGGAAGTCTTGGAAAGATTAAGTAGGGCAGAGGTCACTTACTTAGGACACAGAGTGGGAAGTGGTAAAATTAGGCCAGAAGCTGTTCAAGCATGGCCAGTTCCTGTTACTAAGAAACAAATGAGAGCAATTCTAGGAGTAGTGGGGTAGTATAGGAAATGTAGACCACACATTGTGAACAGGCATTCCATAAACATAAGGAGATTTTGGGAAGACCCCCTTTGTTATTCAGCCCAGATTACAATAAAGAATTTAATGTACAGGTAGATGCTTCAAGTTATGGAGTAGGGACTGTACTTAGCCAAGTTATCACAGAAGGAGAACAGCATCCAGTGGCATATCTGAGCCATAGACTCCAAATGAGAGGAGAAGAAGAGTATTATGCAGTCATGGAGAAACGGTGATTGGCTATAGTGTGGGCATTGCAAAAACTGCAGACCTATCTTTATGGGAGAAAATATACTGTACTCACAGATCATAACCCTTTAATATGGCTTAATAGGGTCAGTAAGCAAAATGCCAAGTTACTGTGGTGGAGTCTAGGATTGCAAGCATGTGATATGACCATACAACATCACAGTGGGGTTAATAATGGCAATGCAGATGGACTGTTTAGGAGAGGTGTGGGTTAATATTCCCAGCTAGACCCATTTTTTCTCAAGTATCAGTTTTCAGGGGTCACCTGAAAGTCATGCTTGATTCATAAGGGGGAGGTGAAATGTGAAGAAACTGAAAACACTGTCATCTGTGTTAGCATGTCTGGCAGGATATTTCTGTATATTCTCAAATTAACTTGTTTTGCATGCCTGCATGTCTAATTGTGGAAATGTAAATAATTTTTAAAATGTTGAGTATCTCCCTGTTTATACAAAATGTTTAAAGAATATGTTATGGTTTTGATACACTTCTAATTGTGCATGTTTGTGAGGGGGATTCTAAAGTACAAGCTATGGAGGATCCGCTGAACAGCAGGTGATGTCATTAGAGTAGCCCTGGTTGCTAGGTGATTATTTGAATAGCTGATTGACAAGAAAAAAATAACTTTTTCAAACAGCTGACTTTTATTTTTAAAATAAGACATTTGAGAATGTTAAGCTGTGCAGTTTGTGAAGAGCAGCAGTTAGTTGAGAGTTACAGTCAGCTAGAATGCTGTGCAGAAGATACCCAGAAAAAGGACTCACCAGAACTGTAAGCCTGCCTTTGTCTTGCTGTTATGCTTTAAATTAGATTAGGGACAGTATTCTCTAGTTAGATTAGAAAAAATTACTTATTTAGATAGAATTTTTTCTAAGATGATGGACTTCTATCCTACTGTTTAATTTTATATTTCTGGTGATTGAATTCTGGTGTTTATTGAAAATTATTAATTTACATTCTTGTAATTATTTTACTTATTATTAAATGTTTTCCATTCCTTTGCATTGTTGCTGGACAGTCAGTGTGTTCTTTAAAGATTAGGTTCATAAGTGTGTACTAAGCTAATGGTCCTGGAGCCTTTACAAGCCTAGCCCATATGATTACCCTGGCATCGTGCCACCTGACCTTGGTTCCTAGAGCCTCTGTCAAGTTGAACCACTGGAGTGATCCCCAGGGTGAATTTTCTATTTCCTATCCACTCATCAAGATTTCTCTTGAAGATTGCCAGTGAGGTGCTCTGCTTGACATGTACGTATATTACATAGCATGGGCAGTCTCTGGGTTATGAACCTGTCCCTCCAACATGTTCTGTTGATTGTGGTAATGAGGTTGAGGTCTCTGGAGCATGTGGTGCAGAGGGATTGGGATTTCTTTAGATGCAGCATTTCTGACAGAGCTGGATCACACATGGCTTTGTAAGTCAAGCAGAGATCACCTCTAAGTAGGTGATATGAGACAGAGAATAGTTGAGTTTTTTTGAGTCTGTCCATATAGGTCAAGTGTTTAAGGCCTAGTATCCTCTTTGTGAGGTACTTTTGCGGCCTCTACAGTTGTTGCAGGTATTTAGTGAGGTACATGCCAAATGGGGCATTGTACTTGATGATTGGCCTAATGAGGGAAGAGTAGAGGGAGACAATGACCTCTTTCTTCCTGGATGCAAAACCCTTAGTAATGAGAGGTGCCACATAGAAGGACTTTAACCACAGTGGCCACGTGGTGATCAAATGAGAGGTAGCTGTCAACCTGTGTTCCCAGATCTCTTATAATGCCATCTGTGTTCAGTGCACTACCATGAATGTAGTAATTCAAGGGAACTGTGATTTCCCAAGGGGGATGTTGACACATTTTTGGCAATGAGCTTAAGGCCATGGTTCTGACACCAGTCATTGGTGTCATTGAGGCCTTTCAGTAGGATGTCATCATCACTTGGGGAGTTAATAATAGCTCCCAACTTCCAATTGTCTGCAAACTTTGCCAGCCAGAGTCCCTTCATGCTGGCCTGGACTTCAGAGAAGTAGATACCAAACAGGAGAGGACCCAGAACCAAAGCCTGTGGGACTCCACTTGTGACTGGTCATCAGTCTGACATGGAGTCAGCTTACTTTAATACTGTGGGCTCTACCTATGAGCCAGTTCACAACCCACCTAGTGATATATGGGTTGATGCCTAGCTTAGTGAGTTTTTCTCTGATTCCTGAGTGAGGAATGGTATCAAGGACCTTGGCCAGATCAAGGTAGGCTGTATGAACAACCTTGCCTTCAACCACAGCTTTGGTGACTGAATCAAAGAAGTCAACCAAGTTGACCAGGCATGATCTACCCTTCACAAAACCAAACTGTATAGGATCCAGAGTTTGGAGGTTCCCTATATCCCTGTTTATTAGGTCCATGATGATGAGTTCCATATGTTTGCATATCAGACTCGTTAGGCTAATTGAGCGATAATTCCCAGGGTCTGTAGTTGCTCCTACTTTGTGGAGTGGATGACTGTAGCAGTGTGCCATTCAGTAGGGACAAAGCCTGAGGTGAGGCTCTGATTGAACAGGGCGCACAGGTGAGGTGCCAGTTTACTCTGTAGTTCATGTAGAACATAGCAAGGGATATTGTCAGGTCCCATAGAAGCTGTATTCTTGACCTTGGACAGTGCTGTTTGAACCTGTGCAGCACTAATAGTGTGTGCCTGGCAATCTACTGGTATTGTGATTGGTTCTTTGGTGGGAGAGAGCAGTAAAGTTACCAATGAATCTGTCAGCCAGTATATAGGCAATATCTGTTGGCTGGGTATAGTAAGTATCATTGTGCGGTAGCTCAGAGCAAATCTGGGTAAGGCCATGGAGATTCTTTACATAACTATAGAAGGCCATGTGGTTGTCTTTACTATCTGCTGCAATTCTGTTTTCATAGCTAGCTTCAGAGGATTTGATGAGGGATCTTAACCTTTTATTGAGGCTGATAAGGGAGTTTTTCCATTCTTGGGAAGTCACCTTATTCCGCATCAGTTTCCTCCTTCTCTTGTAGAGTTTGTTTATTGCAGGGGACCACCAGATTGGCTACCTTTTTTGAGGAGAGTGTCTTGGTTCTACTGGGCATGGTGAGATCGATGCATTTGTGCATGTGTTCATACAGTGCATTCGTGTATGATTTGGCGGTCATGCAACTGTTCTCCATTTGCATGGGTGCCGTGAAGTTAGCCACCTCTGTTTTTAGGAGCCCAAAGTTAGCTTTGGAGAGGTTTTTCATAGTGGTTACCTTTGTGGTGGGGGGCTGGGAGGGATGTGGATTTCCATGGTGATTATTTTGTGGTTGGATCTAACCAGGGATGAGTTGACTATTGGTGTAGAGCACCAATCACCCATGTTACTAATAACCAGGTCAAGGATGTTGGTACCTCTAGTGGGGGTAAGAATGATTTGGTCCATAGCATTGGAATTAATGAATTCCAGAAAGCATTGCACAAGTGTATTGGTACATGAGTAGCTTTCCCAATTAATGGAGGGGTAGTTGAAGTCGTCCAGTATGAAAGTGTTAGGTTGGACCATAATATTCTCCAGGGTGCTTAGGAATGTGGAGTGTGAGTCTTGGGAGTTGGTTGGGACCTATAGCAGGCTATTACCTGAATCAATGTCTTACCCAATGTTAGCTGCACCTGAAGTATCTCAGATGTGTTATGCTGGGCTACTAGTCTGGAGGTGTGTGCTTCTGTTATGAATATGGAAATGTCTCCACCTTTGGAGCTTTGGCACAAGTTCTGGGGCCGAAAGGTGTTGAATGAGTTATAGCCTGGTAGTGCAGGGGTGCTTTCTGCTGCCTTAAACCAAGTCAGCACACATGTCGATGTTCTCCATTTTAAGGAGTGCTTTGAGTGAGTGCATTTTGAGATTTAGACTTCTAGCATTGAGCAGCATGACTCTCAGATTGCATTTGTTTGTAACTGTTACTGTTGTGGTAATTTGGTCATTGGAACACCGCCTAAAAAGGCATATAGGGGTGGCAAGAGCCTTGGCCAGTATCCAGAAGCCCAGGGGTGACAAATGTAGGCCATCTCTCACAAAGCATTCAGGTCTGTCAATCATGTCATCCCAGGCAGACAGATACTGGATCCCCTTAGAATGACACCAGAAACTTAGCCAATTGTTGAAATCAATCATTTTTCTGCTTGTACTGTGGTATAATTCTGGGTGATGGTAGGATGCTACTCAGTGCTAGGGTCATACCCAGTTGGGCTACATAATCCATGAGCTCCTCCATGTCTCTTTTCATTTAGTCCAGGGAGGTACATCTCAGTTCATTCACACCCACATGTACAATGACTGAGTCATATTTGTACCTGTTGTTGAGGGACATGAGTTTGTGCATTATGTGGCAGATCCTGGTGCCTGACAGGCAAATGACTGTTACTTTCTCCTTATTCAACCTAGTGACTGGGACATCAGTGTACCTCACTATTGAGTCACCAATGACTAGTGTGTTGGGCATGTTGTTTTGTCTTAGGGGCTTTGGTTGCATTCCACACTGTTTAGGAGAGTTATGTGTCTCGTGATTAGTGATGTGTTGTGGTGGTTGGGTGCGTTTTTGCCTTGGAGGTCTCTGCTGTTTTGGTATGTTTTTATTGAGAGCCTCCACAAAGGTGGGTGTGGGGTTTCTGATTTTATGTGAAGGCAGTGCTGGTGTGTGTTCTGGAGGGATTTGTGTTCCATGTGGTGTGGTCCAAGTGTTGACCATCTCCTCTTGACCAGCTATTCCAATCTTGGCTGGAGAGTGCATGGATTCCAATTTGGATATATAAGTGCATCTCTCAAAAGTCTGAGTGTTGTAAGGTAAGAGGAGAGGGTTGTCAGTGTACATGAGGCAGTTGTTACATTGCCTCAGGATGCCCAAGTTCACCAGGTTAATAGGAGAAAGCACAGGGAACAGACCTTTAGACATGCCTGTAGGGGTGGTCATTAATAAATACTGGAGCTGTTTCCTTGTAGAATGTTTAATGCTGGTAGGACTTTTGTGTGCTGCAATAATTGCTACAAGAATTCTGCTAAAGTGCTAAACTAATAAGCTAATAAAGTGCATGACATCAGAGAACTAGCAGAGCAACCTTTGGCACCACTCAGAAGCTTACAAACAGTTCTAGATACAGCACATTTGTATCTGGACTAGATTAGTTACAGGAAAGGAGGGAGACACGTGCAGATGTGGAATTTTAAACCAGAAAGTTGAAAGAGATGGAAAAACTGCCCAAATCGCCAGTAAACTACAATTTCTGGACCAGAAACCACTCCTCTTGTGATAGATAAGCTACCTAGTGCTTACCACTCCCACTGATAAGCAAGAAGGCTTTCCTCCAACACAGAAAGGCTTGGGGGTCACAGAAGCTTACCAGCAGTCCTGAATACAGAAAATCTGTATCAGGACTAGACTAATTATGGGAAAGGTGAAAAACAAGCACAGATGTGAGCTTTTAAACCAGAGAGTAGAAAGAGATAGAAAAACTGCCCAAATGGTCAATAAACTACAATTTTTGGCCAAAAACCACTAATCTTGTGGTAGATAGGCTACCTAGTTCTTACCACTCCCACTGGTAAGCTTTAAGGCTTCCCTCCAACACAGAAAGACTTGGGGGGCATAGAAGCTTGCAAACAGTCCTGGATACAGCACATCTTTACCTCGACTAAACTAGTTACAGGAAAGGCAGAGAACAAGCAGAAATGTGGGCTTTTAAACCAGAAAGTTAAAACAGATGGAAAAGTTACCCAAACAGCCAATAAATACAATTTCTGGGCCAGAAACCACTCCTCTTGTGGTAGATAGGCTACCTAGTATTTACCACTCCCACTGATAAGCTAGAAGATATCCCTCCAACACAGAAAGGCTTGGGGGGCTCAGAAGCTTACCAAGAGTCCTGGATACAGCAAATCTGTATCTGGACAAAACTAGTTACAGGAAAGGTGGGAAACAAGTGCAAATGTGTGCTTTTAAACCAGAAAGTTGAAAAAGATGGAAAAACTGCCCAAATGGCCAATAAACTACAATTTATGGGCCAAAAGCAACTCCTCTTGTGGTAGATAAGCTACCTAGTGCTTACCACTCCCACTGATAAGCTAGAAGGCTTCCCTACAACACAGAAAGGCTTGGGGGCCTCAGAAGCTTACCAACAGTCCTGGATACAGCAAATCTGTAGCTGGACTAGACTAGTTACAGGAAAGGCAGGAAACAAGTGCAAATGCTGGCTTTTAAACCAGAAAGTTAAAAGAGATGGAACAACTGCCCAAATGGCCAATAAACTACAATTTCTGGGCCAAAAAACACTCCTCTTGTGGTAGATAGACTACCTAGTGCTTACCACTCCCACTGATTAGCTAGAAGACTTCCCTCCAACATAAAAAGGCTTGGGGCTCAGAATCTTATCAACAGTCCTGGATACAGCAAATCTGTATCTGGACTAGGCTAGTTACAGGAAAGGCAGGAAACAAGCTTAGATTTTTTTTTTTCAGAAAGCAGCTAAAACAGCACTAAAAACAATTCAAGTCCATTGCAAGCTAACACACTTGAGTGTGTTGCAGTATAAAGCAAATACAGTTTAAAGAAATGCAATTTATTCAAAATGTATTCTGAACTAAATTCAATTGTTATTTTATTCAACTCTGAACAGTTAAGAAGTGCCAAAAAAATACTTGTCAGCTGAGAAGCACACTCAACACTCAATCAGAACACAAGGAGATGTTTTTCTTAGTTAAGTGCAAGGGGAGAAAGAGGAGCAGAAGATAATTCAATGTTAAGAACCTAAGTGGATTAGACTTCTCAAATGCTCTCTCTGTATTAGGTAGAATGAACACTAGACTGGGAGGAGTGTCCCAGATCAAATTTAGAGTAGTGGGGGGCAACTGCAAAGCCACCAACTATAACAAACACTACAGGAATAGGGTGGTTGGGAGGGAGAAAACCAGTTTCAGAAGAGATCAGGAACAGAAAAATAATGCCAGCAAATATATAAAATAATTAAATCATGGAAAAATCAAGAGAATGCAGAACTGTGAAAAGTTAAAGTGGCAATAATTACACTTATCAGCAATTATATTTCCAGATTGTTTGAGAGCACTCTTCAGTCAGAACACACAGAGGTAATAACATGCAAGAGTTTACAAACAGGGGCTATTTAAATCAGCAAGCCTGGAAGCAATCAGATAAATAAAAGCTGTTATGCTGTTAGACCAGTTTTATAAACTTTAACACCACCACAGAGATAAGGGAGGAACCACTTTCAGAAGAGATCAGAAACAAAAAAACAATGCCAGCAAATATTAAAATAATATAGTCAGCAAATATATAAAATAATTCAATCAGGCAAAAATTAAGACAATGCAGAACTCTAAAAAGTTAAAGTGCCAAAAATGATACTTTCAGCGATTATAGTTCCAGATTGTTTGAGAGTACTCTTCAGTCATAACACAAAATGTTTCTAACAGTGTATGCATGAATTTACAGCAAGCCTTGAAGCAATCAGATAATAAAAAAAGCTGTTAGACCAGTTTTATAAACTTTAACACCACCACATAAATGCGGGGGGAGGGGGACTAGTTTTGGAAAAGATCAGAAACATAAATAACAGTGCCAGCAAATATATAAAATAATTCAGTCAGCAAATATATAAAATAATTAAATCAGGCCAAAATTAAGACAATGCAGAACTCTGAAAGTTAAAGTGCCAAGAATTATACTTATCAATGATTATGTTTCCAGATTGAGAGCACTCTTCAGTCAGAACACAGAGAGTTTCTAACAGTGTATGCAGGGATTTACAAACATGGGCTATTTTAAATCAGCAAGCCTTGAGGCAATCAGATTACAAAAAAGCTGTTAGACCAGTTTTATAAACTTTAACACCACCACAGAAATGGAGGGGGGGCAGTTTCAGAAGAGATCAGAAACAAAGAAGCAATGGCAGCAAATATATAAAATAATTCAGTCAGCAAATATATAAAACAATTCAATCAGGCAACAATTAAGACAATGCAGAACTCTGAAAATTTAAAGTGCCAAGAATTATTCTTATCAGTGATTATATTTCCAAATTGTTTGAGAGCATTCTTCAGTCAGAACCAGGAGCAGCCTTATGTCAACTGGTGCCCTAGGCAAAAGGGTCCAAGACACCCACAAACATACCATCTGGTGCCCCCATCCTGGTCTAGCTACACCAAATAAATACTGGAAAATTGCCCCTGCTACAGTGGTGTCCTAGGCGGCCACCTAGTTGGCCTATGCCTAAGGCAGGCTATGGTCAGAACACAAGGAGTTTTGAACAGTGTGAGATTATTTATACCTGTTTGATACTCCCCAGGTCACCTCAAATGCATGGCTGCTTCTGGTCATAGCTATCATTTATTTTGATATTTAATTTTTAATAATTGATTACCCTTTTAAGGGTGTGTAGACCAGTCTGTCTCTAGTGGCAGTGTTACAATTTTTAATGGGGAGGGGACACAGCTGGGAATCTGTGTTAGGCCTCCCATAAGTGTTTGTGTTTGTGAGATTTAATTTTTTTTCAGTGAGAGTGAGTCAGAGGTCTTAAACTGGAACCCATTGCTCTGAGGTGTATGATAAGGGAATACATTTGGGGTGGACAAAGGTATATAGTCCAATCCTAGGAAAATAGAGTATGTTCCTGTTGTGCTCTTAAGGAAAATTATGGAATTTTTCTCTTGTGTGCTTTGTGCTCTGGTGTTTTCCATGCCACTCCCACACTGGAGTCAGTAGTGAGGATTGAGGCTCCTTAATTACTGACCTGGGTTTTTAGTGGGGGAAGTCAGATTTTTGTTGGCAGTCTGTTTGGATATTGACCAGACTTCACAGGCTGGATCAATGTTTTGTATAGGAGACTATCAAGGACTGAAGATAAATCTCTATAAATTACTTAAAAAAAACCTCCGAAACCCTTGGCCACACATAGCTCAACTGAAAACAGGACTCAACTCAGTAACTCAGTTAATAAAAACACATTGGACCACCAATAGAATAGTTTTTAGCACTGTCATTCTTTTTAGTTCGAGAACTTTATCAGAAAGTATATGAATACTAAATAAAAGCATTTAAATACAAAACTAATTATGACACCAAAATTATTTCAACCAATGAATTCCTTTAAAATGTTTGAATCCCTTTGCTAAGTTCTCCAGTTGGAGGGGAGATGCTTGAATATATTACAATGCATTTAGAATTAAAAAGACAGTCCTAACAACCTCATCACAAATATATGTTCAAATAATCCTATATTTCAGCAAACATTTTAAAGAAGTCATCTCATTAAGCCCCTGTGGGTGATCTGCCCTTAAAAAATACTTGCAATTTAATTTCTTCTTTTTCAAGGAAATTGTTAAAACTGTCAACTAACAAATTCATGCCCATCTTTACTACCACCAAAAACACAAATTTACAAAAGTCAGCACATACCATGCTTAGCTAAACCATTAATAACATTGTGTTTCTTAGCAACCTGAACATGTTCACAAATTCTTTCACTGAGTTTACGGATTGTCTTCCCTATATAACAACAGTAGCAATTTGTACAGGAAGCTAAATAAATAATCTCTTCAATTTTACAACTAAATCTGATCATGCTGTTTTTAGGTATTAAATTAAACCCACAATGCTTAAAAAAATAATTGCTAGTAGTGTTAATGTACCTGCAAAACTTCCTAGAATGACATGGTATAGTAACGCAAGACGTTCTGACAGGTGCATGTGTTCTACTATGCATTCGTTCCAAAATTTGCTTCAAGTTGTCTGTTTTTTTGTATACAAATTGTGGATGTGATCCTAAAACTTTAACAAGACCTAAAGTACCCTAAAATCACATTCTGTAAAATGTTTGTTGAAATATAGGATTATTTGTACATCTATATGTGATTAGGTCCTTAGGACTGTTTTTTAATTCTAAATGTGTTTTAATGTATTCAAACATATCCCCTCCAAATGGAAGACTTAGCAAAGGAGTTGAACTTTTTAAAGGAATTCCTTGGCTGAAATAATTTTGATGTCATAATTGGTCTTGTATTTAAATGATTTTATTCAGAATTCCTATATTTTCTGATGAAATTCTCACATTAAAAAGAATGAAAGCACTAAAAACTATTCTATCAGTAGTCCATTGCATTTTTATTAATCGAGTTACAGAGTTGAGTCCTGTTTTCGGTTGAGTTGTGTGGCCAAGAGTTTTGGAGTTTGTTCGTTGTTTCTACCTTGTGTTGCTTTTTGGTTTATATAAATTACATCACGCCACACTTTTTCATTTATAACTGCTATTATGTAATTATAGATCATGCTACAGGTAGTTATAGAACTAGTTTCAACATACCTATTAAACTGCTTATACGGAATGTTAAGGGTATTACAACTACTTTAATGTTTTAAGTATTATTGAAAAAGCTTATATAGTAGCAGATTATTATAGAATAAGTATAAAAAACAAAGTTGTGAACTCTTTCATTTTTAAAAGTGATAACAGAGAGGTGAGCTATTCTAGTTAATCTAAAAGAAGAGTTTTAGTTTATAAAGATACTAGATGAGCTAATACACCATAGAAAGATAAGGAAAGTGTATGGATAGCAATGCTAAGAGCTATGGGTAGTGCTAAATCCTCAAACTACTGCTATTGGACAACCATTGATGATCCTTTTTCATTGGCGAAGTTATACAAAACTAGCTATGATAACTTAGATAACAGTATATCCTGATCTGGTTGCTGTGATGTAGCAATTAATAGCTAGGCTACTGACTATCATGATTATACTACTTAATGTGACTACATTTCATTATTATTTTTGTTTGTCTTCACTTTGTTGATGGGATGAGAGGATGAAGGAGGACTAGCCACTTTAGATGTAATCATGAAATTTTCATCCTAAAACAGGGACAATATCCTCATCAGATGGAATGTATTACACGCAGTGTGAATATGTGCCTGACTCCTAGAACACTAAGCTCTAAGATAACAGAAATTCTTGGGCTTTATTGGTTAATTTTAACAGTGGACATGCTGATCATATGCCTAGTGACTACATATAAACCTTATGCAGCAGAGGTTTAAAAAGACCATGTTTGGGTGTCCTGGTCTTATTAGGCTTCAGAGTGATATCAAAACCCATGGTAGAATGCAACAAAACTACACTGATTGCGCCTTTATTTGGATTCCAAAATGTCTGCTGTGAGTTTCAGTCAAGCTTTATTGAAAGACTGAAATTGATATATTTATCTGCCTTTGCTCGAGTTTTCACTTCCATTTCTTTCTGAAATTGGTACGCCTTGTTTGCTGTAGCATAGACTAAATTCAGACCTGCTGGATCTAGCTTTGTTTGTATAACTTGAGCACTAATCAAGACCATCTTTTTTTTGGAGAAGGTTCCCCTGCACCCTAGTGGCAGGAGTGTGCAGTTAGAACTTGTCTGATCGAAGACTGCTGGAACGGGGCTCAATTTTTATTGGTTAATTGGTTAATTTGTTTAAATCAGTTTGCTCATTTGCTACTGTTATATTAAAAAAAAAAAAATATATATATATATATATATATATATATATATATATATATATATATATATACACTTTATGCATCGACGCTTAGCTAGGGTTAAACTATTCCCGGCGCCATAAAGTGTGCTCTTCAAATGTTTCCATAGAACAAGACAGTTTTTTAGTTTTAGCACTAAAATCTGTTTCTTTGTGCTCAGCACTTGTTCAGAATTCATTGTAAGCACTAAATAAGTTACAAATTACTACAGCACTCAACTTTCTTCACTTGTCTAGAGGAAAACAATTTTTAGTACTTAATAAATAAGCATCTATCTAGGCATGTCTAAGGGTCAGCTCCTGGTGTTTTCTCCTGTCTGTCTGATGAATTTGGACATCTTGTGTAATGCAGTACAGAGAACTGCTTTGTTTTGGAAGCAATGACTCAAACAGCAGTGATGATACTTCCATTACCAAGACACAACCTTTTGCATTTTTGCTGAAAGACAGTGTGCTGTGTGACTATATTTAAGACTGTGCCAGAGCTACTCGGAGTCATAGCAAAACATTTGAGGCTGGCAATTCACATTAAGAAAACAAAGATATTTGAATCACTTCAGAAATGTCTCTGACTGCTAGTAAATATCTGGGGAGTTGTAACACGGCAGTCTCTTTGTTTCCCTTGGAGTATTTTTAGTAATATTTTATTACTCCGCATAAAAAAAAGGAAGTAAATGCAGTTCCAAACTGAATTAGACATTAAAAAGTAATGAGCAGGTATTACTGAATTCAGAAATATATTGGACCCAGTAGGTGTTCAGACTGGTGGCTTCTCAACTTTAGTGGACTAAAATGGCCAAGGGGTATGTGGGATACATACCCAATGAGGTACAGTAAATGTTGTTGTAAAGGTATTCTATTCTTTGCTAGCTGGCCAAAAGCTTGTTACAGCTGCAGTATATGTAAACTAGCTACTTATTCTACTGTATTACTGCCTCTTAAATCGTTTTTCAATTGTGCACTTGCCTTGCTTCATTCAAAAAGTTTTACATTGCTAATTTTGTAGAGTTTTAATTGCATTTACTGTTTAGGGCTCCACACTCAAGTGTGTTAGCCTTTTCTGTGTTTATTTACTGTATTATTGCATTGTTTAGCCTGTTTTAACAAAAAAAAAAATACTATCTTGTTTGCTCGTTTTCCACCTTTCCTAGCTAGTATAGTCCAGATCCCAAGCTTTGCTGGTTTCAGGACTTTATTTTCTGTGTTCAGCGCTATCCAGACTTTGCTGTGGTAGAGGGAAGTCCTACTGCTTACCAGTGGGAGTGGTGAGAATTGTACTGCCTATATGACACTAGAAGAGTGGTTTCCAGCTCTGCAATTGTAATTTTATTAGCCATTTTGGGCTGATTTCTATCTCTTTCAACTTTCTGGCTTAAAAAAACGTGTGTTTGTGCATTTTTTGCATTGTGCAGCACTGCGGGGCTATAGTTAAACTGTTCCAGGTGCCAGAAAGTCTGCTATTCAAATATGCCCTTAGAACTAGCTGGTTTCTCAGTAGTAGCACTAAAATCTGAACCCCTGTGACTAGCACTTGCTCTGGAACCTGCTGGAAGGTACTAGGAAGCCTTAAACTGATACAAGCACTCAACTGTCCTTGTTAATAAGGAGAAATTAATTGTAGGCACTAAACAGCCTAGAATTGCAAAGAACCTTGCAAAGGTAAGGGAAAACAGCTCTTGTACTTTACAAAAAAAAGCACCTAAACAGGCATGTTGAAGAGTCAGCTTCCGGTGATTTCTCCTGTCTACCTGGTGAATCTAGGCATACTGGGACAATGCAGCAACTGCCTCATGTACACAGATGGCACTCTCCTCCTACCACCTAACACTACAACCTGTGAGAGATGCACTTACATAGCCAAACTGGAAGCAAAGCTCTCTCCAGCCACGATTGTGCTAGACAGTCAAGAGGAGAATGTTAGCATCTGCACTACACCTCAAGCAAAACATAGCCCTTCACAACCCACATCATCAACACCCACATATAGCAACACTAAACCCACATATGCGGAGGCCCTTAACATTAACCTGCCCAAGCAACAAGGACCTCTGAAGCTGAAATGCAAACAAACACCAGTCGCAACCAAAGTGACACATAGCTCACAACACCAGTGTGCCACCCAACAACAGCCCCTAAGGCAAGACAACGTACCCAACACATTAGTCACAGGTGACTGTATAGTCAGGCACACTGATGTCCCACTCACCAGGCTGAGCAAGGAGAAAATTACAGTCAGCTGCCTGTCGGGTAACAGGATCCACCACATAATGCATCCACTCAAGTCACTCCACAACAAGTACGAATATGACTCTGTCATTGTCCATGTTGGAGTGAATGACTTGAAACATACCTCCCTGGTCTACATGAAAGGAGACATGGAAGAGCTCTCAGATCATGTGGCCCAGGTAGGTATGACTCTAGCCATGAATAGAATCCTGCCTTCGCCCAGAATGATACCACAGTATAAGGACAAAATGATTGGCTTCAACAATTGGCTAAGCTTCTGGTGTCATTCAAAGGGGATCCAGTATCTGTCTGCCTGAGACGACATGATCGACAAACCACAAAGCTTTGCCAGAGATGGCCTGCAGCAGTCACCCTTGGGATTCAGGTTACTGGCTAATGCTCTTGCCAGCCCTATAGTGCCTTTTTTAGGCATGGTTCAAAGGACAAAACCACCACCATAACAGATGCAAGCATGTAAAATCTGAAGGTAATGCTACTCAATGCTAGAAGTCCAAAGCTCAAAACGCACTCTCTCAAGGCACTCCTAAAAATGGAGAACATCGATATCTGTGCAGTAACTGAGACCTGGTTCAAGACCCTGCAATACCAGTCTACAATTCTTACCACACTTTTCGGCTACCAAACCAAGACCAAAACAGTAAAGGTGGAGGAGTGTCCATATTCACAAAGGATATTCACATCTCCAGGCTAGTTGCCCAACACAATGCATCTGAAATTCTCCAGGTGCAACTAACACAAGGTAAGACTGCAATCCAAATTGTACCTTACTACAGATCCCCCACCATGCCCCAAGATTCTCACTACACCTTTCTAAACATACTGGAAAATATTAAGATACAACCAAACACCCTAATATTGGGTGATTTCAACAACCCTGCCATTAACTGGTAAAACTACTCGGGTACCAACCCCTTTTCCCAACAGTTCTTGGAATTCATAAATTCCAATGCCCTGGATCAGCTAATCCATTGTCCCACAGGGCTCCAATATCCTAGACCTGTTCATTACCAACATGGGAGATAGATGCTACACACAAGTGGTCAATCCCTCATTGGTCAGATCTGACCATAAGCAAATCACGCTTGACATCCACATCCCACCTCCACCCCCCATTAAGGAAACCTCTGTAAAAAACTTCTGCAAAGCCATCTTCATGCTACTTATGTCAGAAGTGACAAACTTCAAGGCACCCATGCTGACGGGAGCTGAAAGTTTGACTGCTGAATCCTACACTAAGGCACTGTATGAGCACATCCACTTGTGCATGAATCGTGCCAGCCCAAATAGAACCAAGATGCTCTTCTCCAAAAAAAAGGAAGCCAATCTGGTGGTCTCCTGCCATAAACAAACTATGCAACAGAAGGAAGAAACTGTTGCAGAAAAAAGGAAAATCCCAGGATGCAAAAAACTCCCTTACCAGCATAAGCAAGAAGCAGAGATCCCTCATAAAATCCACCAAAGCTAGTTACGAAAATAAAATTGCCAAAGATTCCAAAGACAACCACAAGGCATTCTATAGTTATGTCAAGAATCTAAATGGCAATGCTCAGATCGGCTCTGAGCTACAACAGAATGGCATTAAATATACTGATCCCAAGGATATTGCCAATATCCTGGCAGGTCAATTTAGTGCCAACTTCACCCCACTCTCACCCCCTAAAGTGCCCATCTCAATACTAAAGGATTGCCAAATTCTGATAATCGCAGCCACACAGGTAGAAACCACACTCTCCAAAGCTAAGAATACAGCATCCATGGGACCAGATGACATCCCAGGCTGTGTACTACATGAACTACAAAATGAACTGGTACCTCATTTAAATGTCATGTTTAATCATAGCCTCACCTCAGGCTTCGTGCTCACTGAGTGGCGCACAGCTACAGTTATCCCACTCCATAGGGGGGATCCACCTTGGATCCCGGGAACTACCGTCCCATCAGTCTGATGAGCCTGATCTGCTAGGGCATGGAATACATTATCATGGAACTAATAAACAAAGACATTGGCAACCTTCAAACACTGAACCCCACCCAGTTTGGGTTCGTGAAGGGCCAATCTTGTCTCCTGAATCTGAATCCCTACGTCACTTGATGGGTTGCCAAATGGCTTACTGACAGAACCCAGATTGTAAAAGTAGCCGACTCCAAATCCAGCTCCAGACAAGTGACAACTGGAGTACCTCAAGGTTCAGTCCTGGGATCGCTCTTGTTTGGCATCTACCTCTCTGAAGTACAGGCCAACACTAAGGGACTCTGGCTAACAACGTTCGCAGATGACTGCAAACTGAGAGCCATTATTGAATCCCCAAATGATGTGGATATTCTACAAAAAGGGCCTTACAGAAACAGATGCTTGGTGCTAGAGCCATGAGCTCAAGCTTAATGCCAAGAAATGTAAAGTTATCCCCTTTGGGAAAAACTATGTACCCATGAATTACCACATAGGTGGCAGTACACTAAACACCGAAAGTGTGATGAGAGACTTAGGGACACAGGTGGACAGTGGTCTCAACTTCGATAACCACATCACCACAACAGTCAGGAAATCCTTCTATGTGGCACACCTCATCAAGAAGGGCTTTTTATCCAGAAAAAATGAAGTCATTGTCCCACTGTACTCATCCCTTATTAGACCCATTATAGAGTACAACGCCCCGTTTGGTATGTACCTCACATGACATCTGCAACAGCTGGAAAGGCTGCAGAAATGCCTCACTAAAAAAATCACAGGCCTAAAGCAGATGCCCTATGCTGACCATCTAAAAAAACTCCAGCTATACTCTCTGGCATATCTTCTACTTAGATGCAATCTCTGCTTAACATACAAGGCCATTTTAAACCCTGAGCTGTTGGACATGCTCCACTTAAAGAAATCCCAGTCCCTCAGAGCCACGCACTCCAGGGATCTAAACCTTGTTATCACAATGAACAAAACATGCTGAAGGGATAGGTTCCTGACCCAGAGACTTCCCAGACTCTGGAATAGACTGCCCATACATGTCAAGCAGAGTGCCTCCTTGGGCCTGTTCAAAAGGAACCTTGATGATTGGGTGGGAGATAGGAAATTTACCCCGGGGATCATGGCAATTGCCCTGCTAGACAGGGGTACAGGGAAGTAAATATTGTGGGAAGAAATATCCGGGGAATTGTTTGGCTAGGCTTGTATAGGTCCTAGGGCTGATAGCCTAGTACTAACCTATCAACTTGAAAGAATAATAGAAAATACAAGGCGACAGGACCCAGTGGCCAGTTATACCTTGCTAGTACTCATCTTCAGACTGTATCACCTTTTGCAAGGAGCAACAGACCAGTCATACCCAGACTGTATTTGCAGATTCATATCCAGTTGTACAACTTCTTTTTGAAGGGACAATGTGCATCGAATTATTTAATTTGGAGTGGAAGTTCACTTCAGAAAAGGGGTAAGTGTTGTCTGACACATTTGTCTCTCCACTGTTTTTGTTTATTTGCTAAACCAAGTTTAGATCCCTGATTTTAGTCTTTGTGGAAATGTTTGATTTGTGGAAATATAAGAGGTCTAGGACTACTATAAATGTAATTGTCTAAAAAGCTAGACATAGATCAACCCTCAGTAGTCTATAGCACACTGAATAAATGGTCATTACTTCCAGCATCTCCTGATAATTCTTGTCTTTTAAGTCTGTGGTCATTTTAATTAGGAACATCTGGGGTCTTTCCGATTGGTTGATATGCCTAATAAGATACACCCTAAAAGGGGAATTGTATTTGACAAAAAGTCTGATCAATGCAGAATACAGAGGGGTGAGAACTTTCTTGGACCCAAATGAAATATGTTTTGTAAGCAGCTGCAACATTTAAGAAGATTTTCTAACCACTGTTGCAACATGATTGTCAAATATATGGAAATTATTAATCTGTGTTCCAAGGGCTCTCAAAATATTTTCATTTTGAAGAAGAGTGTTGTCTGCACTATAAGAAGAATGAATGAGTAGTTTACCAAATCTGATAATATTGTACTTTTTAGCATTTAGTTCCAACACATTTTTGGAACACTAGTTGTTGACGTGTTCCAGTTGGAGCTTCTACATATCAGAGAGGGAGTAAAGGATAATAGTTTGCTGTCATCCACAGACTTGGTTGGACATATATCTCCATTTGTAATTTGAAGATCTATGAAGTATGTTCTGAATGTCTGAGATCCCAGCACAGGGCCCAGAGGAACACCTGGTCACCTTCTTGTCTTTAGAGGACACACCTGCCACCTTCACTACACAGACTCAATCCCTAAACCCATTTGCAATCCACCTTATTATCTGTGTTTCAATTTGGTTCGCATTCAGCTCATTTAATATGTTAACACGTGTCATGTTAAAAGCTTTCACTAGGTTGAGGTGAGCTGTATGGACACCAGGACCCTAGTCCACAACTGGAGTTACTCTGCTAAAGAAGGTGACCAGATTCTTTGTACAAGATTTACCCTTTACAAAGCTGAACTGTTATGCATCAAACATAAGATTTTTTTAATAACATGGTTAATTAGGTCAGTTATGATATGTTCCATGGCTGTACAGATGACACTAGTTGGGTTAATTGGTCCGTGATGGGTCCATCTTTGTGAAGTGCTATCGCTACAGCTGTATGTCATTCTTCAGAGATAAAACCACACAGGCTAAATATCTGTAGGATATAGAAATCAGCTGCAAGGCTCCTTATAAGCCCCTCAAGTTGCCCCCATACTACCATAACTCACTTTCACCTGCACTTCCTTCTAAATATCACATTTTCTTCAAAGTTATTGTGATGGCATTCAGAATCATACATGATCAGAGTCATGCATTCAGCATCTTACTAGTTCCCTGATAAAAATTATTAAGCTGCCTCAGGAGTGCTGGTGACCCCAGGTTTAGACTCAAGTCTTCTGGATTCTGGACATTTCCTTACATGCTCTGTGTGATTTGCTACAAGTGTGATTTCCAGTCCTGCTTTAAGAGACACTTGAAAGACATGTCTTCACA
>NC_056749.1:501253874-501321374 GCF_019279795.1 Protopterus annectens
TGAATTAATTTTTATTGTAATAACCTGATCAAGAAAGAGTTTACATGGAAGTCTGTGGTAGCAAATGAAAAGGTACTTATCACTTATGTGATATTAGTAATATCCAGTGTCTAAGTACTAACCGTTTTGCAGATATTTTTATTTCATTAGCACTATAAAAAATTTCATACATACAGTATGTGTGCAGCTCTACAGTCACATTTTTAGAACACAATTTGATTGGTTAATTCAGTCATCATCTTCTTTCAGCTGTTCCCGTTAGGGGTCACCACAGTGGATCATCTGTTTCCATTTCTTCCTGTACTCTGCATTATGCTCTTTCACACCAACCGCCTGCATGTCCTCTCTCACCATATCCATAAACCTTATCTTAGGCCTTCCTCTTTTCCTCTTACCTGGCAGCTCCATCCTTAGCATCCTTTTCCCAATATACCCAGCATCCCTCCTCAGCACATGTCCAAACCAATGCAATCTTGCCTCTCTTGCTTTGTCTCCAAACTGTCCAACCTGAGCTGACCCTCTAATATACTGATTCCTAATCCTGTCCATCCTAGTCACACCCAGTGCAAATCTTAACATCTTTAACTCTGCCACATCCAGCTCTGACTCCTGCCTTTTCGTCAATGCTACCGTCTCCAACCCATATAACATAGCTAGTCTCACTACCCTCTTGTAGACCTTCCCTTTCACTCTTATTGGTACCCGTCTGTCACAAATCACTCCTGACACTCTTCTCCTCCCATTCCACCCTGCCTGTACTCTCTTCTTCACCTCTCTTCCACACTCACCATTACTCTGAACTGTTGATCTCAAGTACTTAAACTCAGGCACCTTTACCAACTCTACTCCCTGCATCCTCACCATTCCTCTACCCTCCCTCTCATTTACACACATATATTCTGTTTTAGCCCTGCTGACCTTCATTCATGTCCTCTCTAAAGCGTATCTCCAACTCTCCAGGGTCTCCTCAACCTGGTCCCTACTCTCACTACATATCACAATGTCATCTGCATACATCATAGTCTACGGGGCCTCCTGTCTAATCTCGTCTGTCAACCTGTCCATCACCACTGCAAATAAGAAAGGGCTCAGAGCTGATCCTTGATGTAATCCCACCTCCACCTTAAACATATCTGTCACTCCCACTGCAGTCCTCACCAATGTCACACTACCCTTGTACATATCCTTGTACCACTCTTACATACTTCTCTGCCACTCCCGACTTCCTCATACAATACCACAACTCCTCTCTAGGCACCCTGTCATATGCTTTCTCTAAGTCCACAAAGACACAATGCAACTCCTTCTGACCTTCTCTGTATTTCTCCAACACTCTCAGAGCAAATATTGCATCTGTAATGCTCTTTCCTGGCATGAAACCATACTGCTGATCACTAATAATCACCTCCCTTCTTAACCTAGCTTCCACTACTCTTTCCCATAACTTCAAGCTGTGACTGATCAATTTTATCCCTCTGTAGTTACTGCAGCTCTGCACATCACCCTTATTCTTAAAGATAGGTACCAAAACACTTTTTCTCTACTCCTCAGGCATCCTCTGACTTTCCAAAACTTCATTAAACAATCTGGTTAAAAATTCAACTGCTATTTCTCCTAAGCACCTCCATGCTTCCACTGGTATGTCATCTGGGCCAACAGCCTTTCCATTCTTCATCCTCTTCATAGCTGTCCTTATTTCCTCCTTGCTAATCTGCTTCACTTCCTGATTCATTATCCCCACATTTTCCAACCTTCTCTCTCTCTCTCTCTCATTCTCTTCATTCATCAGCCCTTCAAAGTACTCTTTCCATCTGCTCAACACTCTCTCCTCACTTGTGAGTACGTTTCCCTCACTGTCCTTTATCACCCTTACCTGCTGCACATCTTTCCCAGCTCTATCCCTCTGTCTAGCCAATCGGTGCAGGTCCTTTTCTCCCACTTTAGTGTCCAATCTCTCATACGACTCTCTATATGCCTTATCCTTAGCCTTCGCCACCTCTCTCTTTGCCATGCGCCTCATCTCCTTATACTTATGTCTACTTTCTTCATCTCTTTGACAATCCCACTTCTTCTTCGCCAGCCTCTTCCTCTGTATACTCTCCTGTACTTCCTCATTCCACCGCCATGTCTCCTTGTCCTCCTTCCTCTGTCCAGATGTCACACCAAGCACCTTCCTAGCAGTCTCCCTTACTAGCTCTGATGTAGTTACCCAGCTATTTGGTAACTCTTCATTGTCTCCCAGTGCCTGTCTTAACTCTTCCCTGAACTCCACCTCACAATCACCCTTTTTTAACTTCCACCATTTAATCCTTGGCACTGCTTTCACACTCTTCCTCTGCTTCTTGATCACCAACATCATCTGGCAGACCACCATTCTATGCTGCTTAACTACACTTTCCCCAGTCACCACTTTACAGTCTCCAACCTCCTTCAGACTGGCCCTCCTACATAGGATATAATCCACCTGTGTGCATCTTCCTCCACTCTTGTATGTCACCCTATGCTCCTCCCTCTTCTTAAAATACGTATTCACCACAGCCATGTCCATCCTTTTCGCAAAATCCACACTCATCTGACCTTCTGCATTCCTCTCCTTAACACCATACCTACCCATCACTTCTTCATCCCCTCTGTTCACTTCACCAACAGGCCCATTGAAGTCCGCTCCAATCACTAGTCTCTCACCCTTGGGTACACTCACGACCACTTCATCCATGATTGGTTAATTCAGTATGCAAGTCAAAAATCAAAAATGCCTTCTAACTTAATTGAGTTTGCATGTGAAAAAATGGGACTATTTTTATGTCAAGTTATGAATATATACCATATTAATGTTTCTGTAAACTTGACCAAGATTAAGTTTGTGATACATTATGGTGAGAGTTAAAAGATTGCAGAATGCTGGAAAAAAATGTCAAAGAGTGCCAGTTTTTAACTTCCATTGCTTCAATTGCTTTGCTGATAACTGTATTTGTTTTGCAATAAATATGATATCTATTCACATCTGCATATTTTATGTAAGTATCTTATGCAGTATCCAAATAATAACATGATGGAACAGAAGTTTATAGGCTCAGTAAGCAAGATAGGCATATGTGCTGACCCCAATACAGTGGTACACCTTATCACTAAGGGCTTTTCATCCAGAAAAAAGGAGGTCATTTTCCCACTGTACTCATCTCTCATTAGACCCATTATAGAATACAACGCCCCATTTGGTATGTACCTCTCAAGACATCTGCAACAACTGGAAAGGCCACAGAAATACCTCACTAAAAGAATCACAGGCCTAAAGCAGATGCCCTACGATGACCGCCTTAAAAAACTCCAGCTATACTCTGTCGCATATCGTCTACTCCGAGGTGACCTCTGCTTAACATACAAGGCCATGTCAAACCCAGAGCTGTTGGACATGCTACACTTAAAGAAATCCCAATCCCTCAGAGCCACATGCTCCAGGGATCTAAATTTTGTCATCACAATAAACAAAAAATGCTGGAGGGATAGGTTCCTGACTCAGAGACTCCCCAGACTCTGGACTAGACTGCCCATACATGTCAAGCAAAGCACCTCTTTGGCCCTCTTCAAAAGGAACCTTGATGATTGGATGAGAGTAAGGACATTCACCCCGGGGATCACATCAGTCGCCCTGCTAGACAGGGGTCCAGGGAAGTAAATAGTGTGGGAGGAAATAGCCAGGGAATTGTTATGGCTAGGCTTGTATAGGCCCTAGGACCAATAGCCTAGTACCAACCTATGAACCTAAGTGGTCATTTAGCAAGAACATATGATTTCTTTTTATGCCAGTTTATAAATATGCACTATATTAATATTTCAGTTAAAGACTTGACCCAGCTAATTTATATACTGTATTAAATGAAAGCTTACATAATGCCGTAAATGTTGCCACTGATACATGCTGTTTGTCTGCTACCAGTTTGCACAGAGGATCATTAGTGTTTATTAAGCTAATGACCACAAGGGTATTTTTAAGCCTAGTCATGCATCCCAAGTCTCTGAGAAGTTCTCATACACTTGATAAGTGTAAGCATGGGCTTAGGAGATGAAACATTTATGAACAATGGCCTGGGAGATGAACAATTTACAGCCTGCCTGGGTACATTGGAGACATAGGTGCTAAACCAGGGATGAATTTCCTGTTATCCATTGAATTGTCCAAGTTGTACTTCAAGTGGGTTAGGGAGGAATTCTGCTTCACATGGGTGGGGAGCCTATTCCAGATAAGGAGTAGCCTCTGGGATATATACCTGTCTCTCCAGCAGGTCCTATTTTTAGCACAGGCAAGGTGTACCTCTTTAGAATGGGTAATTCTATTGCTGTTTGTTTTGTGGATATATATAGGAGGTACATTAGGGCAGGGTATGACAATGGCTTGTATGCCAGACATAAATCTCCCCTCAATAGTCTGTAGAAGACAGAATACAAGGATAGGTCCTTGAGATGGTTTGCATAGGACATGTTACTTATGTCCTGCATTCTTTTAGTGAGGAACCTCTGTGGATGTTCCAGTTAATGGATATGCCTAGATAAGTACATATCAAAGGAGGCATTGCACTCAGTGATAGGTCTGATGAATGACAAATGTGAAACACTGACTTCCTTTGACCTAGATGCCATACCTTTGTTTATAAGATGCACAACATAGAAATATTCTCTCACTGTTGTAGACACATAATGGTCAATGGCTAGGTTACTCTCTATGTGTCTGTCCTCAAGTCCCTGACTTCTGGGTCAACTCTTAAGGGTGTGTTGTGAATACATTAGTTACCAGGGGAGGATGACGTCTCAAAGGATACTATTATGCATTTCTTGGCATTTCGTTTTAGTGCATGTTTCTGACAACAGTTATTTGGCTCCATAAACAATGAGTACTGCACACAATTGCGTATTGTCTTTGAGGTTGTGGGTATAGCTAAAGAAATGTCTTATGGTTGTCCATGACCTGGGAGGCCAAATTTACCTCAAATTTGGTTTGGTAGACTTTATTTGTTCTTTGAGTTTGATGAGAGTGTTTTTATCCTTCTGGGTGCTGCACCTCCTAATTTTTGCCATGATTTTTTTTCCTTCTGTTATATAGCCTATTGATATTGTGATTTGCCTGTGAGTTAGTTCTGTACTTCTTTCTGCTTGGTACAGCTGCCTCTATGCAGCTATTAACCTACTTGTATAGGGTTTCTATGAACAGTTCCACTTAGGCAGCAGTCTTATCAGCATTTATGGGGCCTTCATATATTGCCAGGTTGCTTTTTCTCTGTTTGTTTTATGGAACTGGCACTGGCTTGAAGGTACATATGCCTTGTAATAGCCAAGCAACCATAACTTGCAGAACATACAGAACTGAATTGGGTAAGTTTTGTACCAGATGCAAAGGGATTTTACTAAGTCACTGGATCCCTGCAGCTCCTAAAAAAACATTTCTTATTCATGTACATAAGCCTTGTAACTGCCAAGCAACCATGACCTGTAGAACATACAGAACTGAACTGGATAACATTTTACTAGACACAAATGGGGTTTGCAGAACATACAGATCTGAACTGGGTAAGTTTTGTACTAGACACAAACGGAATTTACTAAGTCACCAGATCCCTGCAGTTCCTAAAAAAACATGTCCTATTAATGCATGCTGTATTATTATCTATTGAACTGTAGTACAATCTGCTATTTAAAAGCGGCTCCTTGTACATCCTCGAAACATGCTTATATTTCTCTCCTTTCTCATCATGTCCTGTAACTTACTCTGTCTGGGTAAGAGGTATTCCTTTTCTTGTTTATCAGGGTAATACCTCTTGTTTGATCTTTCTAATACTCCCACCCTTAAATTAAGCAGTCCAGCAATTCTCTTACTATTTTACTTTTATATTTTAGTCCCATCTAAATCTATTTTTGTTATGGACACCCTGCATACTAGTACTTAATTCAGCTCCATTACATCCAATTAGGCTTTTTTTAGTACTATTACCCTCACTCCTGCAATTTTTTTCTCCCTTACTTTCACTCTAAAGAAATATTTGCTCTGTATTTTTCAGTAGAGTTTAAGGAACAGCAGCAGAAAATTTCCTTAACTTGTGATTCTTTTCCCTTAGGTTATTTGTACTACTTTCTGCAAAACTCAGCTCCTGGTCAAGCTGCCTTTTACTTACTGATTGTTTTTTGCTTTTACTCTGGCAGCTGCAATCAGGTCCAGCTTGCTCCATCCAGGCTCACTCCGCTCCTCTACCCTACCCTACCCACATTCCCACCCATCCCCACTTCAAGTACATTTATAGTTACCTTAATCTCTAACATTTGCCATCCCCTTTGCTTTTATTCTAACTCACTCTCATTCTACACATCCCCTCACTTATACTAATTCCCTCTCCTACCTGATCCTTTTTTTCTCTCACTCATCACTTCTACTAATTTTCCTCAAAATGGTATACCATAATGAATCCCACTGTACGTCTCCTCCTATCCCTTACACTAACTCTCGTATGTCTTACACATTCTACTTCAATCAAATCCCAAAAAATAATTGTACCATAAAATTCAACTACATCTAACACAATCTTTGAAAAGCAAACAGATAGCTTCTGTAGCATATCAGCTAGCCTTTTTTGAGTCACATAGCCTTCTATTTACTAAATATACAATTTCTAAACTATCACTCCCCTCAAAACTAAAACTAATAGCAAAACCTACTTCATAAGCCACTATTTCTCCCACTACTCCAACTTATCCCATTGTGGTCACATCCACCCTAACACAGGATCCACATCTTATTCCCTTTTGTTTTCAAACTCCCTCCCATAAAACTCTGTTTCTAGTTACTCTAAATCTATGGATTTTTTGTAACAAAATGACAGAGTTCCATGCATGGTTATCACAACACTCCCCAGACATACTTGGAGTCACAGAAACATGGCTAAAGCCACACATCCAAGACACTGAATTGCTCCCATAGGCTTTAATATAATAAGAGCTGATAGAACTGAAAAAAAGCAGGAGGGGTAGCCTTAATTTATCCCATCTCATACACAGTACTTCCCTACTCTAAGTCCATTTGTGAATTTGGCAGTGCTGAAATTCTCATAGCCTTCTTAAAAATTAATAAAACTAAACAAATATGTATTTCAATCTTGTACATTCTGCCTGGCCACAATATTCCAATACTTAAAGACATCCTATATTGGATGTCACAAAATATATCCAACAAAACAATCATCATGTGTGATATTAATGTCAATTGGCAAACTTAATCTCTGACTTCCCAGCAATTAGTATAAATCTGTTTGGATACTCACAGCTCATTACAACACCAACTAGAATTCAGAGAAGCAACAACCTAGTTTCTACTCTGGACTGGAACTTGGCCACAGATCCCAATGAATATTCTAACTCCAGTACTCTCCCAGATATTTTAAGTGACCACCTACCAACATATACTTACAGGACAATCATCCAGTCACTCAAAAACCATAATTACAAAACCTCCTGCAATTTATCTAACTTTAATTCGCAACATTTTATTTACATACTAAAATCCTTAAAGTGGCCCATGCTAAAAGCATTACCCTTAGATGATGCAGTCGGGCAATTTAACAGATTATTTCTCAATATCCTTAATAGCCTAGCTCTACGTCTAACAAGTAGAACAAAAATTAGTCATGCACCCTGGCTAAGTCCACAAAAAAATTACTAATAATCAGAGACAAAGCTTGGAAGGAGTGGCAAAAGAACAAAAATGATTTGAATCTAAAATCTGCAGACAGTTATGCAACTAACCAAAAAAAAAAAAAAAAAGCTAGTAAATAATTATGAGAAACAGTCCTTCTCCCAACAACTAACCAACCAAAAAAACAACCCCAAAAAGTTTTGGAGTACTACCTCATCACTACTAACCCCAGGGTCCAAGCAAAACCCAGCCACAGATAAATCTCCATACCAAATTACACAAATGTTTAACAGCCATTTTATAGAAAGTATAGCTAGTTTAGTCAAAGATTCTAGGAAGCCCATCAGTCCTAACTCCACAAATAATCTCAACCCACATCTTTCTCAAACTTCCTCCAAACACACCACAATCCCTCCCGCCAAAATATATCTGCAACAGACTTTCAACTTCCATTCCTCTCTCTCTCTGTCTGCATCCATTACCCACTAACTATATACACAATCTACTACACAAATTAAACCCTTGTTCTCCTTCCACTGAGATTCTCCCTTCTGAATACTTGGAATGTGCTGCTTATGCTATTGCATACCCTGTTAGTCTTCTCATCAATAGATCCATCAGAGAATCCCATGTCCCCTCCCCCTGAAGAGATCAGTCATAACCCCTTTACACAAAGGAGGAAAATCTAATGAGTTAATCGGCCACCAACCCATTGCCATCCTAAGTCCTCCTTCCAAACTGTTTAAAAAAATGCATGTATAAACAACTCGTAGATCACCGTGTCCACAAGAAATTACTTACACCCACCCAACATGGCTTCAGACCAGCATGCGGTACAACAACTGCTCTAATCTCCTTCACAATTAACAAAGCAAGAGACTCTGGCCAAGTGATTTCAGCAATACTTCTTGATCTTTCTAAGGCCTTTGATATGGTTGCACACCCCAAACTCTTGCAGAAACTTTCTTCTCTAAGTCTTTCTCTACCCTCTCAACAATGGATTACCAGCTATCTGTCTATCTGACAGACAACAATGCATACAATGGCAAGGCTGTCTCTCACAAGATCTAGCTAACAAAGCCAGAGTGCTACAAGGGTCCATTTAAAGACCCCTCCTCTTCATTACCTTCATAAATAACATTCACTCTGCCTCCCATCAAAGTTCCTTAATCCAATTTGCTGATGAGTCTACCCTCATGTCCTCTTCCTCTAATAACATAACACATCTTAGGCAAATAACCCAAACTGCCTTCTCCTCCATCAAATCCTGGCTCAGCAGCACACAACTATCACTCAATCATAATAAAACAAAACTCCTTCTTTTTATACCTAGGACACTCTTAACTGACTTTAAGACATATTCTCTAAATAATATAAAAACTGAAGTGGTTTCACATACCAAATTATTAGGAGTAGGAATAGACAATAAACTTACCTTTGACTTAAATATACACACAATGCTATCAAGAAAGCACACCACAAACTAAGGATGTGCTATCAGCCCAAACACTTTATGGATGCAACCACCAAAACAACATTAGCAACACCCTGCATTGTCTCCTCTTATATGGTGCCCCCATTCTAACTAATCTTTAGAATACACAAAAAGTAAGTTCAAATCCTGCTACAATAAAATTGCTAAATTTGCAATAGGCACATGTTATTATAAACACCACCTACACTGCTCTTACTGCAATTAATAAGCTCTAATTTCCACATCATCTAAACTATCTTTTACTAACAATCACTCACAAAATTATATATAAACCTTAAAGATGTCTTGCCTTAAATAATTCTCCAAAGGTACATACCTACCAGGGCTCTCTGTTCTGAAGATAAGCAGCTACTAATTATATGCAGACCAAACGAAAATGCTGGACAATCTCTATATTCCTACTCTGTTGCTAAACTATGGAATGCCTTAGCTTTTTGAATCAGAATTATATCAAACCTCAAGAAATTTAAGTTCTGATTAAAAAATTCCCTTCTCAAGTCACCTATCTGCCCTTGTTTGAAACCTAGCTAGTTCTCACTTCCACTTCCCCTCTTATTTTCTCCTTTCTCTACCTCTACTTCCATTAACTCCCAATACCCATCACCTATGCTATTTCAACTACCCTTCTCCCCTCATGCCCCTATTCATCCACCTTTATTTTGACTATAGCACCCTTCTCTATTAGTACTCCCCCTTCTTCCCCATCTTACACAACCCCTGTACACTTCCTCTGTTCTCCTTCCTTAACACCATTCCCCCTTCTATTTATTTAGTCTTCATCTCTACTAACTCCCACCCCTCCTATTTTACTACAAATACCCTTCTCCTATTTTCACTCCTTTAGTCAGCTTCCTTTACCTATACATTTAGCACCTCTTCAATCAATGTTGACCTTCCCACTCAGCAAATAGCACCCTGTTGTACTATACCTGTCAAATAATCTTTTTACTTTCCAATCCATCTACTACCCTTTGTTCAAATTTCAAACATCACTCTTTTATGTTTCCCCTTCTCTGCATATCATTACCTCACTGACTAACATTTTCTTTTTCCATTAGGACTTCTTATTTGTGAATATCCCAATATTACATTTATATAACTTTACCAATTATAAAACCTCTGTTTACTGTTAAAACATTGTATTTTGTAATTCCTTAATGGTGTAACTATACCTGCCATGAAAAATACACTATCTGCCATGTAAAATGTATGTCTGCAACTGCAATTATTAATGTTCTTTGTATAATATCTGCATGCTAGATATGCTTGTAAAGTCTCTCATATATAAAGGCTGGTATACTGCTTTTTTTGGTTTCACCCATATACCTGCTTTTGTTAATGGTTTTGTAAAATACCTGCATGTTAACTATGCTTGTAATGTCTCTCATGTATAAATGTATGTATAAGTCTTTTTTGGTTTTACCGTATACAGGCTTTTGTTTTGCTGTTTTTGTTAATTTTATGCTAATGTCATTTTAGTTTTTTTCACATTATTTATATTTTTTTATATTGGAGCTTTTCTACCCTGGCCTCTGCTGAAAATGGGTTTCTTACCCAATCAGACTTTCCTGGTTACCAAATGTCAAATAGTTAAATAAATAAAATAAAAATAGGGGGACTTTTAGCTTGCAAAGAAGTGGTATTGGATTTTGTTATGGCGATTTCAGTGTGGAGAAGCTCAAGTGCATCATCCTGTTTGACCTGCCTTGAGGTATATTTATCATTGATGTAAATCCAGATGCCTCCACCTTTAGTGCCTGTCTGTGTAGCAGCTGGTTTAGATGAGTGGAACGCATCATAGCCTTGCACTGCTTGTGTGCTCCCATATCAATATATTTTTATATTTATGCATTCTGAAGAAGTTCTACCACCTATAAAAAATGAAAGCTTAATTATCTGTTCTTAGTCTGTGTATTTTTATTTATTTACATATTTAAAAGTTTTGCCTCACAGCAAGAAGTTCTCCCATTCGATCTTCGGCTGGGGTGCCTTCTGTGTGGAGTCTGCAAGTCCTCCCTGTGGTTGCGTGGGTTTCCTCCAGGTGCTCCGGTTTCCTCCCACATCTCAAAGACATGCTGTAGGTGGATTGGATACTCTAAATTGGCCCTAGGTGTGAGTGTGTGCATGTGTGCGCCTTCAGTGGAAGGTTGGGCCTTGGGCTGGCAACTCGACACTGTAAAACTCTACTGCCAATGATGAGCAGACAGGTGATCCGCTGTCACGACCCTTAACCGGGAAAAGCCGAAAGAAGAAGAAATATTTAAAAGTTCATCTGTCGTTGCAGCCGCTTTTCATTTTATTTATTCTTTTATATTTAGAAGTTAGCAAAGTATAAGTATTATCTCTTCTATTTTTGCGGTTATATCACAACGTATATTTATATCTGTTTAGTAGTAAATTATGCAAATATGCATAAGCGTCATACCTCTGTAAGTATCCTAGGCATCGTCAGCCTGGATGCATTGTGTAACAGCATTTTACATGCACAGTCACCATAGAGGTCAGAGATGACTCTTTAGATAAGCGGAGTATTCTGTACTAGAAAATCTCAGTTATTTTCCAGAAATATTAATAATAGTTGTCATATGTTAATAATTCTATTAATAACTTGAACCATTATGTTTATATGGTACACCATGGTACTGAAAGTATACACAAATATGTAGGTCAGATAGTTGGCATCTAACTGGCTCTGCCTTGCAGATATTTACAATTTGTCTACTAAATATGCAAATGTGCATACCATTCATAATTATGCAAATATCTCAGAAATGGAATGATATCTACAAAACTGATCTGCAGTTAAATGAAGAGCATTTCTGCATGAACAAAAGTTGAACTGATAGTTGAGGGTCTATCTAATATGATTACAGAAATATCAATACTTGTTTTATAATTAAAATATGTAAAATACTTATTATCTAACTACCTGATCTCTGGAAAATTATTATTATGCCCAGCTAACACAGTAAAATATCATCATTGTAAAGATGACTGCATGCTGCCTGACTTTAACCATTTTTAAAAAATATATATTTGTTTACAGGTAGGTTGAAAACAGCTTTCTCAGAATTTTAGCTCAGGCAAAAAACAGCCAGACAGGAACTTGTCAGGGGATGTGAAATTCCACTCAGGTTAGGAGTGAAAAAAAAACTCATTACCTTCCCTTCTATTTCAAAGATTAATAATCCTTCACAGAAAATAAATGTGTGTGTGTGGTGTGTGTATCTAATATATATACATATATATATATATATATATATATATATATATATATATATATATATATATATATATATATTCACTTTATTTTATTTATTTTATTTTACATTTGTTGACCGGGCTAGTCTAGCTGGATATATTTCCATTTTCAGTAGAGGCCTGAGGAGAAAAGCTCCACAGAAGTAAAAAATGTATACATACATAAAAATCAACATAGATGATAATAAGCCATTTAGGAAAAGGTTAGTAAAAACAGCAAAAAAAATTCAAAAATCTTCTAACAAGTTAGTATAAAATTAATTACTTACTACCACACACGGAGAAATTTAAAACAACATCATACAGGAATTAAAAATACTTAGAGATCAGGATACAAAGATAATAAGCAATGAAAGTGGAACAATAAGAGTGGGGTAGGGAGAAAGGGATAAGAGGTGGAGAGAGCAGCTTAAGAAAGTTAACAGGGAAAGAAGCATGGTGCGGATGAAAAGGGAGAAGAGAAAAGATGGGAGGAGAAAAGAGTAAACGAAGAATAAGAGAGATGGTTTGAGATAAGAAGTAATAGTGCAAGGTTAATCAGGTTTACTACAGGAACAAAGCCAGTGGTTTTGGAAGTGTCGTTTAATGTTTTGCTTGAAAAGGGGCAGAGAAGAAATCATTGTTATGCTAGTAGGTAACAAATTCCATTTAGTACCAACAGAATTGGTGAATAGGGAGTTACCAGCAGTATTATTAGATTTTTTAGAAGTAGTCAATAGTTTACTCGAAGAGCGGAGAGAGTTAAGATTGCTATAAGGGATTAAGAGTTGTGAGAGTACAGGAGTGTTATTTGGTTGGTACAGTATTTTATGGGCCAGAATGAGTTGATGGATAGAAAGATAGTTTTGAATTTCAAGCCAGCCTAGTTGTTTCAAGTTAAGACAATGATGGAATTTCAGTATTTTGAGACTATAAAGCTGAACTTCTAAAATAGCGAAATCCCATAACCTCGAATCTGGAAATGTCAAATTTGCGGTTTTGGTGGTGCGCTACGTGATGTACTGTGTGCCTGTTTTACATTTGGTATGTGGATATGGTTGGAGATTATGGTAAATTAATTTTTTTTAAGGGCTTTGGGTAGGGATTTGAGTGTATGTGAGTGTGTTCAGAAGTTTTAGTGTGGGTTAGGGTAGGTAGGGAAGAGTATGACTGTGTAAGTGTTGAAAGTGGTGGTGTTTGTACATTTGTGATGCATGTGTGTGAGGGGACTGTAGAGTATGTAGTGGTGAGTTTACTGTCTTTTTCTGTTTGGTGTGACCTCAGAGTTAGTATATATATATATATATATATATATATATATATATATATATATATATATATATATGTATATATAAGTAGCGGGGGAGTGTAGGGGGCTTGCCCCCCTGCTTATATGTAGGGTAGGTTTATTTATTTGTATTGTTGTGTTTATGTGTGTTTTGTTTGTTTGTTATAATGTGGGGAGGTGGGTGTATGTGTTGTGTGGTGTATGGTGTGTTTACATTCGCTGTTTTGAATTTCACTGGTTTCGGGTTTCGGTTTTTCGGCTTTATATTCTCGAGATACTGAAATTCGATATTTCAGTTGTTCGAGTTTATAAAGTAAATCTATATATATATATATATATATATATATATATATATATATATATATATATGTGTGTGTGTGTGTATATAGAGAGAGAGAGAGAGTAGTAAGAATTATTTGTCATATCTGTATATATGTGCTTGCTTATGCCTTGCCACAGTCTTGCATGATGTTCATAGATTTATAGGTTCATAGGTAAGTACTAGGCTATCTGCCTGAGGGCATCTATAAGCCTAGACAGAATGTGTTTGCTAACTTTTGCCACTCCCTTAGATTAGTTCCCTGTGCCTCCGTCCAGCAGAGCCATTAGTTCCCTGTGCTTCTGCCCAGGAGAGCCACTGCAGTGATCCCTGGGGTAAATTTTCTGTTTCCCATCCACTCATCAAGGTTTCTGTTGAAGAGTGTTAGTGAGGGGCTTTGCCTAATGTAGATTGGAATCCTGTTCCAAAGCATGGGGAGTCTTTGGGACAGGAATCTATCCCTCCAGCACGTCCTATTTATCATTGTGGTGAGGTTTAGATCCCTAGAGTGTGTGGCTTTTGGGCATTTGATTTTTTTTTTAGGTGGAGAATGTCCATCAATTCTGGATTGGACATGGCCTTGTATGTCAGGCAGAGATTACCTCTGAGTAAGCAGTATGCAACCGAGTGCAGCTGGATTTTCTTCAGTTGGGCTGCATAGGGCATCTGTTTGCGGCCAGTAATCCTCTTGGTGAGGTACTTCTGTGGTCTTTATAGCTGTTGCAGGTGTCTTGTAAGGTACATCCCAAATGGGGCATTGTACTCTATGATGGGTCTGAAGAGTGATGAGTAGAGGAGCACAATAACCTCTTTTGTTCTAGATGCAAACCCTTTAGTTATTAGGTGGGCCACATAGAAGGGTTTTCTAAACATCTTGGCAATATGATTATCAAAGGAGAGATTATTATCTACTTGTGTCCCCAGATCCCTTATTACTTTTTCTCTATTTAGGGGACTACCATGTATGTGGTAGTTCGCGGGTACTTTGTTTTTTCCAAAGGGGATGACTATGTACTTTTTGGCATTTAGCTTGAGGCCATGATTTTGACATCAGGCATCCGCCTCAGTGAGACCCTTCTGGAGGATGTCCCTATCAGCCGGAGAGTCAATTATGGCCCCCAGTTTGCAGTCGTCTGTGAACTTGGTCAGCCATAGTCCTCCTGTTCTTGCCTGTACCTGCGAGAAGTATATATCGAACAGGAGGGGTCCCAGGACTGAGCCCGTTGGGATGCCACTTGTAACTGGTTTAGAGTTGGACCATGAGCCTGCAACTCTCACTGTGTGGGTTCTATCCACGAGCGAGTTGGCAACCCATCTTGTGATATAGGGGATCATGTTCAGGCTGGTGAGCTTGTCTATAAAACCAGAATGGGGAATCGTGTCGAAAGCCTTTGCAAGGTCTAGGTATTTTGTGTGGACCTCCTTTCCCTCATCTAACGCCTTGGTAACTGTCTCAAAGAAGTCCACCAGGTTTAGGAGGCATGATCTGCCCTTAACAAAGCCAAACTGGGTAGGGCCCAATGTTTGGAGGTTCCCAATGTCTCTGTTAATGAGTTCAATGAGGATGTGCTCCATAGCCTTGCAGACCAGGCTAGTCAGGCTTATAGGGTGATAGTCCCTGGGGTCCATTGTGGTTCCACCTTTGTGGAATGGAATAACTGTTGCTGTGTGCCATTCTATGGGTATGTAGCCTGTAGAGAGACTGAGTTTGAACAGTGTGTTTAGGTGAGGGGTTAGTTCATTTTGGAGCTCATGTAAGACACAGCCTGGGATACAGTTCGGTCCCATTGAAGCTGTGCTTTTGGCTTTGGATAGGGCTGTTTAACCTGTATGTTAGTGATTGCCGGGGCTCTACATTCTTCTGGTATGGTTATGGGCCCTTTATGGGGTGAAGTTTGCACTAAACCTGTCTGCCAGAATGTTGGCAATATCAGTCGGTTCAGTGCATTTTGTGTTATTCTGCACTAAGTCCGAGCAGCTCTGAGAGTTTCCACTTAGGTTCTTGACATAGCTAAAGGACACTTTGTGGTTACCTTTGGAGTGATGTGTAAGTAGAGATTGTTCCTGTTCGTAGATTGTCTACTGAGCTCACTGCCACATGAAATAAGAATGACATCGTTGTCACTCATATGTTCTCAAAGGTTTTCATTTATGTCGTGTAAGTCAGTCTGCCACACTCTTCTTTTCCACTGAAAGTGCCTTCTGTTCTGTTAATGAAAGAAGCCAGTAAGGTACATTGTCACATTCGTTTATTACAAGAAAACATGCCATGGTATTGCAAGCATCCAGACCTCGCAGCACAGGCTGCTTACCATTATTTTATGGTATATGGTGTTACTCTGCAGTTAGAAAGATTGAAAACAAAACCTTGCAAAATGTATTTAGATAACAAGCTGCTTCCAGTGCATTTGAATTGTACTGAATTTCCTGACAGATGGTGACACGTCCCTTCACTATGCCCTCAGATATATCCTTTGTTGTATTTGGTTAAGCTGTTAACAGGAACTCACGAGTCGTGTGATGTGCAAACATTACTTTTATATAATCCCTTAGCAAGCTCCTGTCTGCATCAAAGATCAAAGCTGGGGTTTTGTAACTGTAGTGGCTTTATCTGATTGTGACCAAAGACCAGCAATGTTTTCATTCCCCATTAGCAGATTTTAACAGCAATAACATTTTTGTAGTAAGCACATACGTTTCTAGAGCTCTGCTAGTATTTTACTTGGACAGTCCATCAGTCGAAGTTAAACAAACATGTGTCTGCACTGATTCTGTTTATTACTCACACAGTTTACTACTTTTGGACTTTCAGCCATAGACACTTATGCGCCTATAGTAGATAATTGGACATTGGACCATGCAAAAAATGCATTAGGCTGGACAAAAAATCCTACTACATGACATTACAAACTAAATACCAACACAACCTCAAAAAAATTTGGAAAAATGTAAACCAGCTACTAAAACCCACCCAAAAGGTTACCCCCAAACCAACCACCCCTGACACTAAAGTTCCCTTCGAAACACAATTCAGCTCCCACTTTGTGAACTCAATTCTATCCTTAGTATCACAGGACAGTTCCAACCTCACTATCCCCCCAACACAAATAACATTAATACAAGCTTTACCCTCAAAACAGTTTCCACCTTTTCAATCAAAAGCATGCTTTCCAAACTAAAAACCTCATCAACAGCACCCGACCTACCCCCCAGCTAATTCTTGAAGCTCAAAGCAGATGCAATTGCTATCCCAATCTCCACTCTTATAAACAGATCAGTTATTGAAAACTATGTACCCAAACTCTGGAAAATATCCTATGTTACACCCATACATAAAAGCGGGACCTCCACTGAACTTAATAACTACAGACCCATTGCTTTACTCTCCACCCTGGTCAAAATCCTAGAAAAATGCATTCATACCCAGGTGCAAAATATCTCCTAGACAGCAACATCTTGTCGCCTACTCAACATGGTTTCAGACCTGCCCATAGTACCACTACAGCCCTCCTCTGCTTCACAGACACAGTAAGCCATCTGAAAAACAAAGGCCTGCCGGTATCAACTCTTTTTTTGGATATGTCCAAAGCATTTGACACAGTCTCACACCAAATCCTGCTAAACAAACTAAACCAATATCACCTATCAAATTCCACTCTTACCTGGTTCCAAAACTACTTAACTGACAAGTACCAAGCTATGAAATGGGAAAATTCTCTCTCTCTTCTCAGCTGCCCATAACTATAGGAATCTCACAGGGTTCTATCTTAGGACCACTACTACTCACAATCTTCACAAATGACCTCCATACCTCCACACAGCATGCATCTATCATTCAGTATACAGATGATACTACCTTAATCTGTGCTGCACAAAACATTCCCACTCTCCTGCAAACAACTCAACTAGCATTCTCTGGCATTGAAAACTACCTTACCAAAGCCCAACTTATCCTCAATCCAAGAAAACTCACTTTATCATTATAACCAGTTCTAACAAAAACACTGATAACAGTCAATTTGTTATCTAATCCACAAATGCTACTTCAATCGCTCCAGTGGCACAGGCTAAGCTATTGGGAATAACCATAGACTCCCACCTAAAATTTGATAGTCATCTGAACTTAACTATTAAAAAAGTACATGTCAAACTGAGATCACTGTACTGTATCAAACCATTTCTTGCCAACAATACAAGATTAGTCATTGCTCTCTCCCAGCTTCTATCCACCCTACTCTAGGTATCTCCCATTCTGACTAATCTCAACAAAAATGAACTAAGCAAAATGGAAACCTGCTATAACAGAATTTCCCGGTTTGTTACAAATTGTTCATATAGAACCAATCACTGTACTGCTTTGAGACAGCTCCACTGGCTTGAACTGCCCAACCTCCTAACCTACAATCAGATCTGCCTCTATCATTCTATCTATTATCTCCCCAGTAAGTGTCCTGCCCTCAAAATCCTAGTACAGCATCACTCACCCAAAAGGCCTTTTAAATCATCAAGCAAGCTACTACAAGAAGTCATTAACAGCTATTATACCATGATCCCCCCAAAACGTGCACGCTGATTGGCCAGCGTTTATACTAATGGAAAAGGTCCGTCGCCGGACTTTTTCCATTAGTATAACTCTTTAAACACTGTCTCGCTATGTTAAATGGGTTTAACATGGCGAGACAACTTTAAAAAAAGCGGAGATGTCCGTTGCTTATTTTAAAGCTGTCTATTATGTTAAACCCATTTAATATAGCGAGCTGAAAAAAAAAAAAGTGAAAGCAAGATCTCCGTTGCCTCGCTATGTTAAATGAGTTTAACATGGCGAGACAGCGGAGATGTCCGTTACTTATTTTAAAACTGTCTCGCTATGTTAAACTCATTTAACATAGCGAGACATAAAAACGGAGATCTTGCTTTCTCCACTCTGATGTACTGCGAGGGCGCGCAGTACATCAGAACTGCCGCGGATGCCAAGACATCTGCGGAAGGGCAGTAAACAGGCATTATACTATGCCATTATTTAAGAAAAGTAATAGTTTCTTTTCTTAAATAATGTCATGGTATAATAGCAATAACCCACTTCTGGGTGTGTAATGCTAAATTTACCCACGGTTGGCTTTGTTTGGTCACCCTCCTCGGGACCAAACCACGCCAACCGTGGGTAATAAGCAACATTTACCACCAAGCGTGCTATACTATATAGTAGTTCAGTGGCTAAAAAATGGAACTCTCCCCACTAGCATACAAAACACATCGTCCAAAGCCTCCTTTAAAAACCTCATTAGGCAACATCTCAAGCAAAGTTGGCAGTGCCATGACTGCTCCCCAGGCTAGTGAAAGGCACACATACTAAACTTAGAGTACTTGATAATAATTTTTACTCTTACTCACAAACACTGGCTAGTGTACAATGTATGTACTGTACCTGTGTACTATGTATGTATTCTACCTATGTTTCAAATTTCAGCTGTACACAACAAATCTATTAATTACCTTTATTTTTAAATTAATGTTTTCTTGTTTGTTCCCTCCACTGTAACTGTTGATATGCAGCATACCACTGTAAAAACATGTCTGTTGTAATTTGTGTGTATATATGTCTAAATATCTAAATGTACCTGTAATTTTTCTATGTGGAGCTTTTCTCCCCGGTCCTCTGCTGAAAAAGGGCCTTTTCGGTTTAGTCAGACATCGGTTAACAAATGTAAAATAAAATAAAAAAAAATAATAAATGCATTTAGAATGGTAGTGTGTGCATTTGTCTGGGCTCCATGTTGATAAAAATGATGTATTGATACTAGCAATTCCTCTATTCCTTACAGATAGTAAGGAATCAGATGTAATACTATACAGACACCAGAAACACGCACACTAATAATGCTGTGCAATCCTGGAAAGCAGAGAACAGTGAAAGAAATAGAAATGATAGTGTTTGTTTAATGAAGAAAATAAAACAGATGAAAAGAAAGAATAACTGAATGAAGATAACAAAGATTTTATTCTATAGCTATTCCATGTGAAAAAAATCAATATCAAGCAAGGTGTATATTCATGTAACAAACATTAAGTACATCCCAATAATTAAATCAGGTGCAAACTACATGCATTCAGAAACAACTCAAGAGCTGCATGAACTTGTACCACAAGATCTAGTAAACCGAAAAACCTGAGAAAGTAACATATTGCTTGAATTGTTATTCCCAGCCCAGTGTCTGCCAATACTACAATGCTGTAAAACCCTTTATGCTATAGATCCACAAATGACATACTAAAGCAAATTAAATAAAAACTTGATGCTGTATCAGATGTTGTAATACTCTATTCTGCCATTCCAAGGTGGAAGGTACAACATAAGTCAGACCAGTGCACAGAGGAGTTCACATCTGCTATTTACCTTAAGTCAGAATATGCCATCCCTTCAGCTATATCTTGTGTTCACAACAACCATGGACTTGAGCTTTGACATATGTGGCAGATGTCTGGTAGCTCCAGGAAACATGGGAAAAGAGATATAGCTTTATACTTTACCAATTTAACCCAATCCCATGTGGAAATTGTAGTAATAAGAAATACGAATAGCAAAGTTTCACTCACCTGCATCACCTTACTCGTGTGCTAATCCTAACACTGCCTGTACCCCAACATTACACATTACCTTCCAAAATACCCTTTCCTCTTACAATGCCACTACTCCACTAGACACTTGAATGCACTTCCTATACATTTCTGTTATGCACAAGACTAAAAGTGTCCTCTTACTCTAACCCTAACTGCTCGTACACACAGACACGCATGTACACACACATGCACAAGCTCACACACACACTCACACAGGCAAACAAGCACACACACACACACACACACACACACACACACACACACACACACACTAACACATGCACGCACACACAAACACACAGGCAGACACATACAACACACACAGTACAGACACACACACACACACACACACACACACACACACACACACACACACACACAAACACACAGGCAGACACATACAACACACACAGCACACACACACACACACACACACACACACACACACACACACACACACACACACACACACACACACACACACGCGCACACGCACACACACACACACACACACACACACACACACACACACACACACACTAACACATGCACGCACACACAAACACACAGGCAGACACATACAACACACACAGCACACACACACACACACACACACACACACACACACACACACACACACACACACACACACACACACACAGACATACACATTCCTACTCCAAATGACGTCATTATTCTTATACCCATAAGTGTCGGCATTGAGATACACATCCACTTACCATCACTAAAAGCACATATGATATGCACAAATAACACTTGTCATTTTGAGGCTGAATAAACACTACACATGACAGAGTGTGCTGTCAGTAACAGAACTCAGAACTTCACTGGCAAATGCCGCTGTCAACAAAAGTGAACTGCTGTCCCCACAACACCCTAATGCACAATGTGCAGCAACAGAGACTGTTGCCTAGCATGCAGACAGAGTTCATGATCAAGCAGCTTAGAGAATACTTTTTTATGTGACTAAAACAGAGAGGAGATAGCATCATACCTCCAGACTGTATCCACAAGCATAAGTCTTCCAAGAGTTCATTCCATGTGCATGATGTGACCTAACTCTTTGCACAACATATGAAGGGATCTGTAAATTCATGAACGTAGTAGCAGTATAAGAATACATTTCCTGTAATGTGACTGAGTACTGCATCCCAGAATAGCATTTAGTAGATAGCACAATAGTTCAGCTTTGAAAAGAAGCAGTAAGTATGGATGCACCAACATTCCCAAAACATAGTTTTCCCATTAAATGGGAAAACTACTCATGTACCAATACACTTGCCCAACGTTTCCTGGAATGTATTAATTCTAATGCCCTAGACCAGCTCATTCTTACTCCTACTAGAGGTAGCAGCATCCTTGACCTGGCCATTACTAACATGGATGACCGTTGCTCTACACCAATAGTCAACTGTTCCCCGGTTAGATCCAACCACAAACTAATCATCTTCGAAATCCACATCTCTCCCACCCCCACCCCCGAAAAGGTAAAAACCATGAAAAACTTCTCCAAAGCTAACTTTGGGCTCCTAAAAACAGAGCTGGCTGACTTCACGGTACCCATACAAATGGAGAATAGTTGCATGACCGCCAAATCATACACCAGTGCACTGTATGAAAACGTACACAAATGCATGGATTTTGCCATACCCAATAGAACCAAGAAGCTCTCCTCCAAAAAAAAGCATGCCAATCTGGTGGTCCCCTGTAATAAACTAACTCTACAACAAAAGGAGGAAACTGATCCAGAATAAGGTGAAGTCTCAAGACTGGAAAAACTCCCTTATCAGCCTCAACAAAAAGTTGAGATCCCTCATCAAAACCTTTAAAGCTAGCTATGAAGACAGAATTGCAGCAAATAGTAAAAACAACCACAAGGCCATCTATAGTTATGTAAAGAATCTCCATGGCAATACCCAGATTTGCTCTGAGCTACTGCACAATTCTACCTCCTATATTGAGCCAACAGATATTGCCAATATACTGACTGACAGATTCAGTGCCAATTTTACTCCCCTCCCCCAAAGGACCAATCACAATACCCGTAGATTGCCATGCACCCAGTATTACTGCTGCACAGGTTAAAACAGCACTGTCCATGGCCAAGAATACAGCTTCTATGGGACCTGACAATATCCCCGGCTGTGTTCTACATGAACTACAGAGTGAACTGGCACCTCACCTGTGTGCCCTATTCAATCACAGCCTCACCTCAGGCTTTGTCCCTACCGAATTGCGCACTGCTACAGTCATACCTCTCCACAAAGGAAGGGGGACTACAGATTCTGGGAACTATCGCTCAATTAGCCTGACGAGTCTGATATGCAAAGCTATGGAAAGCATTATCATGGACATAATAAACAAGGATATAGTGAATCTCCAAACTCTGGATCCCACACAGTTTGGTTTTGTGAAAGGTACAGCATGCCTGCTCAACCTGGTTGACTTCTTTGAGTCAGTCACCAGAGCTGTGGATGAAGGCAAGGTGGTTCGTACAGCCTAGCTTGATCTGGCCAAGGCATTTGATACCATTCCCCATTCAGGAATCATAGAAAAACTCACTAACCTAGGCATCAACCCCTATATCACTAGGTGGGTTGCAAACTGGATCATAGATATAACCCACAGTGTGAAAGTAGCTGACACCAAGTCAGACTCAAGTTGGGAGCTATTATTAACTCTCCAAGTGATGTTGACATCCTACAGAAAGGCCTCACTGAGACCAATGACTGGTGTCAGAACTATGGCCTTAAGCTCAATGCCAAAAAATGTGTCGTCATCCCCTTTGGGAAAAACCCAGTTCCCATGAATTACCACATCAAAAGTTATATATGGCCTTTCCCCCACTGTAGTGCGACCCTGGAGTTAGTATATATAGTAAGGGAGTGGGGGCACCACCCCCAACATTGGGGGGTTTGGGTGGCATAGCCCACCACCTATTTTAAATGTTTTGAACTATATAGGTTCATAGGTTCATAGGTAGTTACTAGGCTATCTGCCCCATGGCATTTATAAGCCTAGCCAGAATGTGTTGGCTTTGCCTCCCTTTTAGATTTGATTAGATTCCTGAGCCTCTGTCCAGCAGGGCCATAGAAGTGATCCCAGGAGTAAATTTACAATTTCCCATCCACTCATCAAGATTTCTCTTGAAGGGGGTCAGTGAGGGGCTCTGCCTAACATGGATTGGGATTTTATTCCAGAGCAAGGGAAACCTCTGGTATATGCATCTATCCCTCTAGTGTGTCCTATTTATTGTTCTGCTGAGGTTTAAATCCCTGGAATGTGTAGCTCTAAGGGATTTGGTTTTCTTGAGGTTTAGCATGTCCATTATTTCTGGGTTAGACATGGCCTTGTACGTCAGGCAGAGATCACCTCTGAGTAGGCAGTAAGCAAATGAGTAGAGCTGGAGTTTCTTTAATCGAGCTGCATAGGGCATCTGTTTGAGGCCCATGATCCTCTTGGTGAGGTACTTCTGGGGTCTTTCCAGCTGTTGCAGGTGTTGGGTAAGGTACATCCCAAATGGGGCACTGTACTCTATTATGGGCCTGATGAGGGATGAGTAGAGGGACACAATGACCCCTCTTAATCTAGATGTGAACCCTTTCGTGATTAGGTGGGCTATAATGAAGGTTTTTCTAACCACTTTGGCAATGTGATTATCAAAGTAGAAGTTGCTGTCTACTTGGGTCCCCAGATCCCTAATTACATCTTCTGTACTTAGTGGATTATCACCTATGTGGTAGTTCATGGGCACTTTGTTTTTCCCAAAGGAGATGACTATGCACTTTTTGGCATTTAGCTTGAGGCCATGGTTCTGACACCAGGTATTCATCTCTGTAAGACCCTTCTGGAGGATGTCTGGTCAGCTGGAGAGTTGGTTATGGCTCCCAGTTTGCAATCATCAGCGAACTTGGTCATCCATAGTCCTGTTGTGCTTGCCTGTACCTCAGAATAGTAAATACCAAACAAGAGGGGTCCCAGGACTGAGCCCTGTGGGATGCCACTTGTAACCGGTTTGGAGTCGGACATGGTACCCGCAACTCTGACCATGTGAGTTCTATCCATGAGCCAGTTTGCAATCCATCTCATGGCATAGGCGTTAATGTTCAAGCTGCTGAGTTTATTTATAATGCCAGAGTGGGGTATTGTGCTGAAGGCCTTTGTGAGGTCCAGGTAGGCTGTGTGGACTACCTTTCCCTCGTCTATGGCCTTAGTAACTGTTTCAAAAAAGTCTACTAGGTTTAAGAGGCAAGATCTGCCTTTAACAAAGCTGAATTGGGTAGGGTCCAGTGTCTGCAGGTTCCCAATGTCTTTGTTTATGAGATCCATGATGATGCGCTCCATAGCCTTGCAGACCAGGCTAGTCAGGCTTATAGGGCGATAGTTCCCGGGATCCGTTGTGGTGCCACCTTTGTGGAGTGGGATAACTGTTGCTGTATACCATGGTTTGGGTACATATCCTGTAGTAAGTCTGAGTTTGAACAGTGAATTTATGTGAGGGTTTAGTTCTTTTTGGAGCTCATCTAAGATGCAGCCTGGGATACCATCCGGTCCCATTGATGCTGTGTTTTTGGCTTTGGAGAGGGTTGTTTTCACCTGTGTGTCTGTCATGTCTGGGGGTCTACATTCTTCTGGGATGGACATGGGCCCTTTTGGGGGTGGGGGGGTAAAGTTTGCACTGAACCTGTCACCAGGATGTTGGCAATGTCAGTGGGTTCATTGTATTTTTTGCCATTATGTACCAGCTCAGAGCAGATCTGAGAGTTGCCACCTAAATTCTTGACATAACTAAAGAAGACTTTGTGATTATCTTTAGAGTCTTTGGTGATTTTTCTTTCGAAGCTGGCCTTGGATGATTTTATGAGGGATCGTAGTTTCTTGCTAATACTAATCAGGGATGCCTTCCCATTTTGGGATTTTGCTCTATCATGTAGTAGTTTCCTCCTTCTGTTGTATCGCTTATTTATGGCTGGGGTCCACCAGACTGGTCTCCTCTTTTTGGAGGAGTGAGTCTTGGTTTTACTTGGGAATGGCTCGATCCATGCATTCCTGTAGGTGCTCATATAATGCATTTGTAAAGGATAGTGCAGTTTGGGCAGCATTTTCCATTAGCCCGGGGGCTTTGAAACATTCCACCTCTGTCTTGAGAAGTGTGAAGTCTGCTTTTAAGAAATTTTTCACAGTGGTTTCCTTGGCTGGGGGTGGGGTTGGTATGTGGATGTCCAGTGTGATTAGTTTATGGTCTGATCTTACCAATGAGGGGTTTACCTCTGGTGTGGAACATTGAGCCCCCATGTTGGTGATGACCAGGTCCAATATGTTCTCACCTCTTGTGGAAGTGGTGACCAGTTGTTCCAGGGTGTTAGAGTTTATAAATTCCAGGAAACATTGAACAAGGGAGCTGGGACTTGAGTAGTTTTCCCAGTCAATGTTTGGGTAGTTGAAATCACCCAATATCATGGTGTTTGGTGAGACCTTCAGATTCTCCAATGTTCTCAGGAATGCCGAGTGGGGGTCTTGAGACAAGGTGGGTGATCTGTAGCAAGCTACAAATTGAAAAGCAGTTTTGCCTACTGTTGGTTGTACATGGATGGTTTCCAAGGCCTTGTGCAGTGCCACTAACCTGGAGGTGTGGGTATCCTTGATGAAGATGGATACACCCCCACCTTTTGTATTTCGGTCCGGGTTCTGGGGCCGAACGTTATGGTAAGAGTTATAGCCTGGTAGTGCTGGGGTGCTCTCTGGAGCCTTGAACCAGGTTTCTGATACTGCACAGATATCGATTTTCTCCATACTGTGGAGTGCCTCGAGTGTGTGCATTTTGAGGTTTAGACGTCTGGCATTGAGTATCATTACCCTCAGTTTTTTGTTTCTTGTGTTGTCTATGGAGGTGGGTTTGTCTTTTGAGCCTTGCCTAAAAAAGGCACTATGGGGGTGGCAAGAGCCTTAGCCAGTATTCGAAAGCCCAAGGGTGACAGGTGCAGCCCGTCTCTAGCGAAGCAATGTGGCTTGTCGAGCATGTCATCCCAGGCTAACAGACACTGGATCCCCTTTGAATGACACCAATAGTTTAGCCAATTGTTAAAATTGATCATTTTGTCTTTATACTGTGGCATAATTCTTGGTGAGGGCAAGATGCTACTCAGGGTCAGGGTCATACCGGCCTAGGCTACATGATCAGAGAGCTCCTCTAGGTTTTTTCATGTAGTTCAGTGAGGTACATTTCAGGTAATTCACACCAACATGGACAATGACAGAGTCATATTTGTACTTGCTTTGGAGTGCTTGTGTTATGTGGCGGATCCTGGCACCCGACAGGCAGCTTAGAGTGACCTTCTCCTTGTTCAGTCTGGTGAGCGGGATGTCAGTATTCCTGAGAATAGAGAGTCCTATTACTAGTGGATTTGGTGTGTTATTTAGCCTTAAGGGCTGTGATTGTGTGGCACACAGACTTTGTGAAGTATGTGATACGTGAATATTGTTTTGGGGTAGTGATTGCTTGGATGTCTGCTTTGCAGGTCTCTGCTGCTTTGGCAGATTTTTATTTAGAGCCTCCGAGTATGTTTTTGTGTGTTTATGTGCTCTGTTTGTTGGTGCAGATATGATATGATTGGTCTGTGTGAGACTGGTTTTGTGGTGCAAGTGGTTCCCTTCTCCTCCTGACTGGCTGTTCCAGTCTTGGGTTGAGAGAGCTTGCCCTCCAGTTTGGCTGTATAGTTGCATCTCTCACATACATTTGAGTTTGTTGGAAGGAGGAGAGGGTTGTCTGTGTGCATAAGGCAATTGTAACATTGCCTCAAGATTCCCAGATTCACCAGCTGGACTGGAGTGTAGACCTGAAACTGCCCTTTGGACATGCCTGAATAGTTTAATGAACTTATTTTATTGTACAGATGGGACGAATAGGGAGCTTTTCACTTCTATATAGTATAAGGGGGGGTGCAGTGCTAGCATTTGTTAGAGCTTTACTGAGAAATTTGAGCAAGTGCTGGGCTGTAAAACGAAGGTTGAGTGCTTAATTTGAGAGTTTGACTAGTTCTAATGGAAAAATTGAAGAGCAGACTTCGTGGAGCTGAGAATAGTTTAAACCTGCATAAGTGGCACTGAGCGATGCTGCGCGGTACGCAAAACCATGCAAATGCGTGTTTTAAAGCAGGGAGATTGAAAGAGATAGGAATTGGCACAAAATGGCCAATAAGCTACTAGTTGCTGGGCTGAGACCACTCCTCCAGGGACAGATAGGCTGCTCAAATCTCCCCACTCTCACTGGTGAACAGAAAAGCTTCCTCCTATTCAAGTAAGGATATGGGCAACTCAGGAACTGTACCACAACCCAGAATTCAGCAAAATCTGAAATCTGGACTAATCTAGCTTAGAAAAGGTGGGAAACAAGAATTTTTTTTTTGTATTTTGTGTTTTTTTTTTTACAGAACCAGCAGTAACTTACACAAAAACACTGTAAATGCTATAAACAGGCTAGCACACTTGAGTGTGTAGCCTACAACAGCTAAACAATACAAAAATGACTTAGAACAACTTTTAGAAGTGCAAACAGTAAGAACATAGTAAGGTAATAAAAAATATAGCTTTTTTAAATCACAGATATGCTAGAAACTTGCGTTTCAGTGAGAAAATGCAGTTGCAGGAAGAAATGCAGAAAAAAATACATGGATACTTGCAATTCCAATAAGTTACTCTTTTCTAAACATAATATATATCCAAACTATGTGGGGGGCTACACCCCTCCTTACTATATATACTAACTCCAGGGTCACACTACAGTGGGGAAAAGGAGCTTTATAACTTTCAGTGAAATGTGTTTCAGTGAGTTGCGTTTTCAGTGAATTGAGCTTTCAGTGATTTGTGCACAGTCATTTGACTTTCAGTGAAATGTGCTTTCAGTGAATAGTCCTAGACCCATATATATATATATATATATATATATATATATATATATATATATATATATATATATAATGGACACTGTTTAACATAGGATTTTTTTTAAGTATTTTAATGGCTTGTTTTTTTATATTCACTCCATTCACTTTGCATAATTGTTTCTTGATATACCTGAAGAAGCACTGGTGTATGAAAGCTTGAGTATGGTTTTATTAATAAACAAACATTTTCGTGCTGTGGAGCTCTTTTAGCCATTATTTGTTGTTTTTCTTGTAAATTTTCTATTTCCCATCCATAGATATAATTTGTTCTTGAATATGGACAGGAATGAACTTTGTTTTATGTGGATGGGGAGCCTGTTCTAGTGCATCAGTAATAAGACAATAATTGTGATGGAATTTGTGGGCCCCTATCACCAAGAAGGCATATAAGGCAGCCATAAAAGAATGCAGTCAGTGTTTATATCATTCTTCTTATGGAAGAGAGGTGTCAGTCAGTTCAAATAATTTTACATCACTTAGTATCTTACTGGGCCAAAAGTGAAACTCCTTCTACTATTAGGGTAAAATTATTTGTGTTTAGTTTAATTGCAAACTTCTTTGATTTAAAGACATAACTAAACATTGATGACTGACTAAAATATTGAAAGTATGGGACACATTCAAAGGAAATGATTTACATTCTCGATGCCCATAGGCAAATGTTTGCTGAAATCCATTTTGGTAGGTGCGCATGAGTATTTTTCTCATTCGTTTAAAATAGGATGAACCTAACATTTAGTTCTTCAATGTCAGTCTGTAGAAATAATGGGGGATTGTCATCCAGTGCATATTTGACATATGTTAATTAGTTGTTCAAAGATTATTATGATTTATTGTTTCATGTTTTACATTTCCTTCCAGATCAGTTGTGTGTCCTGATTGTGGGAGACTCATTAATTGTGCTGCCAGTAGAGGAAAAATTTGAAAAGAGGGCTTTAACCTGGGGTTGAAGCCTTGTACTTATGAAGTAAGTTGGAAAGGATTTCCAGGAATGAGCTGAGTTCAGTTGCTGCCAGCATTGTTTAAAAAGGTTTTCATGTAGTTCAAGTACAGTTTAGTTAGGCTAGGATGATTTAGGATGGATTCCCAGACGTAAACTGCTATCTTCCACTTTGAGGGTCTTGGCTACTACATAGCATTTAATACCCCAATAATGGGCTTGCATGGGTGGCTGATGTTTCTTGTTTAATTTGGTATGGTGCTGTCAATCCCTAAGTCTTAGATAAGGCAAGAACATTTTTAAATCACAGAGTGGCTCAGCTCATGCAGCTCCCTAAAAGGATTCATATTCATTAAGCACTAGGACCTTACAAATGGAGAGCCTATTTTTTTTTTTTTTTTTTTTTTTGAGGAGGGTATATGTCTTTATGTATTAGGGTTGGATTTGTTTAATCTCAATCTTTCACTGTATTAACAATGTCTGAAATTTTGAGTTTTATGCTGATGGTCATTCATAATCAATAAATAACCAAATAAACAAACAAGCCAAATAAATTTAAAAAAAAAGTATGTTCGTGTGTATGTGTGTGTGTGTGTGTGTGTGTGTGTGTGTGTGTGTGTATTTATATATATATATATATATATATATATATATATATATATATATATATATATATATATATATATATATATATATATATATATATATATATATATATATATATATATACGGTTTCACTGCATATATTCAGAATGCTGAAATCCCAAATTTCAGCATTTCAAGTGCATGAAGCCGAAACCATCACAACACCGAAACTCCACAAAGCCGAAATCACAAACCCGAATACACATACACTACACCACACACAAACCACAAGACCTATGCCACAAAAAACAAAAACACAAAAAAAAAAAACACACATACGCATACCTACACTAAACAGAAGCAGGGGGGCAAGCCCACCTGCACTACCCATGTGTGGGGCTGCGCCCCCACACCCCCCTACTTATATATACTAAATGAGAGATCACACAAACAGAGAAAAAAAAAAACCTCAAACACACACATTCTACAATCTCTCTCACACACACACACACACACACACACACACACACACACACACATACACATAAGTTACAAAAACACTCACATACACTCAGTCACCTGAAAGTCCAAACACAAACATCCCAAACAAACACTTCCCATAACGTAGCATCACTGCATAAGTGCAAATTCGACATATTCACATTCGTGCTTATACACTTTTACCATTCTGAAGTTTCAGCTTCATGCACTCGAAATGCTGAAATTCGAGATTTCAGCATTTCGAGTATATGAAGTGAAACCATATATATATATATATATATATATATATATATATATATATATATGTGTGTGTGTGTGTGTGTGTGTGTGTGTGTGTGTGTGTGTGTGTGTGTGTGTGTGTGTGTGTGTGTGTGTGTGTGTGTGTGTGTGTGTGTGTGTGTGTGTGTGTGAGTGTGCGTGCGTATATGTAAATAGGTTACCTACACTTAATCCAACCCCTATGTACTTAATTTACTCGCTAGTCAAAAGACTGATTGAATAATATGGGTCTACGTCATATGACCTAAATTTTATTTGACTAAAATTCATTTGACTGAGACCAAAACACTGAAACTTCAAAAGACTTAAAACTCATTTGACTGAAACTCATAACACTGACACATTAAATTAAAAGGTATATGCCCTTTTCTCCACTGTAGTGCGATCCTGGAGATAGTGTATATAATTAGGGGTGGTGCGGGGGGGGGCACAGCCCCCCCACATTGGGGGTGTGGGGGGTGAAGCCCCCCCATACAGTTTAGGTAAATATTGTTTTCTGCAAAGAGTTATTCATTGCAGTTATAAATATCCATGTGTATGGTTTAAAATGTATAAAGTATGCGGGGGGCATCACCCCCACACCCCCTAACTATATATACTAACTCCAGGATCGCACTACAGTGGGGAAAAGGGCATATACCTTTTACTTTAATGTGTCAGTGTTATGAGTTTCAGTCAAATGAGTTTTCAGTCTTTTGAACTTTCAGTGTTTTGGTCTCATTCAAATGAATGTCAGTCAAATGAAATTTAGGTCATATGAAGTAGACCCAAATAATATTAACACTGCAAAATGCCAACACAGTAAAAATTTCTAAACTCAAAATGCTGATAAAATTGGAGCTGTACTAAGGAATGTTAAACTCTTTCCCCATTACTGTACAATCTCAGAGTTCGTATATATAATTAGAGGGGAGGGTGGGGCTTGCTTCCCTTTAAAAACATTAACAACATGTGGTTCAATTTTGTCAGATTTAAGTGATCTTCTATCAGGTTAAATGTTGTCATATATGTAGAGAGAGACAGACAGAGTATTGTAATGTTTCAAGATATAAACACTTGGTAGGTGTCTCTTATAATAAAATATAGCCAGGAAAATGGGGGGATCAGACTGCTTATAATGCAGCCTGGTGGGCTGTCTCTGTGCACTTTTTCATTCCCCCCATTCCTTTCCTGGGCTAATACAAGATGGGAAATACATCAGCAAGTCATTAACAATGTTGCTTGTTGCCAGCTTGCCAAAGGGGTATAGTGGGCATGTCATATGTCCAGAGGAATAGGCACAACCAGTCTGGCATCTGTCTTGCTACTCAGTCAACTGCGCCTGTGAAAAAAATGAGTTCTTATGTTGTTCAGTTTTGCTAAATTATGAGATTATACAGGATAATATATGTTATTTTAATAAATTATAAACTTGGATATATGATGACAAACTGTTGTATTCAATAAAATGGTCAAAATGCAATTGGTGACTCCTGTGTATTTTGTAGAGGAGGCTTGGATGAGGGCAAACCCTGTTCACAGAGCAAACTATTTTGCTCTCTCAAGAGGTGTTTAGGACTAGGCTTCAGATGGAGCCATGCTAATGCACTGTTCACTGTGTGTTTACTCTTATTTCCTTACCAACCTTCATGTTTAGATGGGCGGTCGCTGAATGGCTGCCCCATTTTTCATTCTCCTCATTCGTTTCCTGAGCCAATACAGAATGCAGAATATGTCAGAGTATTAACAATGCTGCACATGTCCCATTGCCAAGAGACTGTGGTGGGTACACCACTTGGCTGTAAAAACAGGCAGGACCCGTTTGGCCATCTGCCACACCACCATAGGGTATGTAAATAAATAAGCTATTATGCTGTTCAAAGCTATATGGTTACTGGTTTGATAAATTCAAGGATTATCCAAGATAATATATACGAATTATACACATTGATATATGGACAACACAGTGTTGTATTCAATAAACAAATGGTTGCAGCATCACTAGTGAGTTCTGTGTATTTTGTTCAGGAAGTGGGGATGAAGACAAGGTATGTTGCTACATTTCCTACCCATGAAATATACAATCAAATTTCCCATTTTTCAATTCATCTGCATACAGACTATAGAACACCTCAGATGAAAAAGATAAATCAGTAAGATACAAACTGAAGAAGTATGTGCCCAGGACAGAGTCATGTAGGACACCATGAAAGCAAGCTAGAATTTCACTTGTTCAGTTGCTGAATAAAACCTGCCATGTGCTATTTGTAAGCCATGCAGCTATCCATCCTATTAAGATTAAAACTAAAACCTAGTTGTTTTAATTTATTGATCAGTGTTTTATGTATGACTCTATCAAAAGCTAAAAAGGGTTTCTATAAGTTATGACACAGTCCCTAATTCACTTGCTTTCTTTCACCCTTCATCTACCCCATACTATCTGAGAACACTGCAGAGCAAATATATTATCCATAGTTAAATACAAAGGACTTCAGAAATAATATCAAATTCAAAAATGAAGAAAAATATATTACTGGGCACAGGGGATTGCTCTAGTTGGTATGACATAGTAGCAACCTGACATGTGCTTTTCACAGAGTTTTCACATGAATGGCTACAACATTCAAATTATATATGCTGATATTGTCTGCCTTCCAGTAGCAACAATCAGATGGGTATAACATATGCACACTTATTATATACATAGAGTTATTCAATATTATATGAAGCAGTTTAGACAACAAAATAGCAATAATGTACTTTATAATACCTGTAATACATATACTATCTACTGCTGTCAACAACAGTGTGGTTTATATAGGTTCTGAGTTAATGATGTTTAATGTTTATCCAGGGTATACTGCGCTATAAATATGTTATAATGTCAACATTTATTTGACTTTGTAAGAAGGATCATTTAAAGGAAAAGTAGACAGAACTGAAATATTTCACAGAGAGTTTTTAAGTGCAAGTAACTTTCTATGTTGAGGCCTAAATTATTTGATTAAGCAAAAAACTACTCTTTCCTGTTATGCAGACCTCAGCATTGTGAAGCAGAATTGCAAGTGGCATGGCGGAAACTAGCACCACCTCAAATTTAAACGACTACTAGTAACATATATTTCATCCGTTAGTGTCTTTTTGTGCTGCAGAGCAGCTATAGCTGTATGACTGCAGAGGCATTCAAAGTAGAACAACTTATCAATATTGCAAGTAATAGCAAGTAGTACAAACTGTTATTAGCTATACATGATCAGCATTACGTCACATATCTCTGCTCAGCTATTGAGCAGCTGGTCATTACCTTATTATACTTTCCTGGTCACGGTATGGCGATACACTAGTTATGAAGTGACATATAGCAGCACATCTGAAACAGCAACTGTGCAATTTGTTAGACTTGTAGGATACATTACATCCTGATGCATGTAAGAGGCAAGGTTGTGACCACTGCAAATGTATTCAAAGATGTTGCTTTGCCACTGAACATATGTAAGGTGTGTCATATATTGCATCATGTTCTCATATGGAGTAAATAAGCATTGTAGTATACGTACAGAATATTGGTATACACATAGTTAAAGTAGTCAGTGCTAAGCTTCTCCTTGAAGATGTCTTATGTAGTCCTGCACTTAGTTTAGCTGTTTGTATTCTTTTATGTGGATGTTTCATTTTGCAGGGCACTTAAAGGTAGAATGTATTGACCTGACTTCAACACAGCAGCTTTATGAATTCTGTTAACACATTCTAAAACTTCAGTGGTCTTGCCACACCTGTTTGAAAAATGTCAGGCTGTGGTGAGATTCGAAAAGGAAATACCATAAATATCTATTTGCCTAAAAGAAGACTTAAGGCATACGGACTCACGCTAGTGTAGCATCAGGCACAGAGAATAACATACCATTAAGCATAACTGTAAGTACTTCTACAATAATTTGTAGTAGATAATGTTTCCTTTTATTCCATTTAAACTGATACATATTCTCAGATTGTCTTGCTTAATGAATGACTCTTGGTTATTGATGTATTCATTGAATATGTTTTCTTAACTGCTTCCATTGTTTCCATTCACTCCAAGCCTTGCTTCTCTCTCTCTGCTCTCTGAATGGCACTGTAACTTATCTCTGAGTATTCAAAAATGTTATAGTGCCAGAAAAATCTTAAAATGATATCATCACTTCATTGTTGCCTACTAACCATAATGTCTATGGTAGTACCCCACCTAAAATCCTAGTAATCACATCTTTATTTAGGAGACTTTAAGCTGGTTTTGATAAACAAAATGACCACCACCAGCAGTGATCGACATGCCCAGTGCTTCCTTGGCATGATAAAGTATGACACTCATATAAATAGTAAAACATCCTAGTAGCACCTGAAGTACCCTTGATCTTGTCATCACAAATACAGCCCCTTCCTGCACTCATCCTTGTGTATCATCTTTCCTCATTAAATCAGGCCATAAATCACTGACCTTTTCCTGTAAAGATGGTAACATTTCCCTTCAAATGCTTCTGTACTTCTCTAAAGCAATCTTTTTTAATTACTTGATTGCCTAAATACATTTTGTTTTACTTGTTTGATACATCCCATGGGCAAAGCCATTACCTATGCCTCTGATTTCTATTCCAGCTAAAACAGCAGATTTAATAATGCTTACCCTATCTATACCGAATATAATGGGACATTTGAAAGCAAACTTTATTGTGGAATACTCAAATAAATATATTAACAACCTATATAAGAAGAGAAAAATGGTTAATTCTTCTAACAGGTTCCATTCTATCCTGCTTAACAGTACCCTTAATCAAGGTGGCAAAATATATCATTGTGAATCTAATAGTTAAATATGAATTTAAAATAACCATGTGCAGTCAAAATAACTGCAATTCTTGATTTAATTACAACAGAAATTTGAGGTAACACCTACTATTTTTCAGAGCTAGTCATTAATGAGAATATCCGCTGTGATCATTATAAGAAATAGTTTATAGTTTATCTGACAAATTAAGTGCAGATTTTACTCTTCCAACAATTGTAACTATTTCACAGATTCCATAGTCCTAGCCACCCCATATAATTACTATGGAACAAGTGCTTTCAGTCCTATCAAAAGCTAGACATACTTCTATCAATTGGCCCAGATAGCATACCAGATCATCTGATGATCAACATCACATATTGTCTGTCTGAACCTTACGCAGCATCATTAATCCAAACCTCTCCACTACATTACCAAAGCCTGAGAAATGAACCTTTAATGCTCCCTCTAATCTGGACGGTTACTTTTCCAGCACATCTTAGTTCTGCATTTTGTTGTCATCTATGCATACTCAAGCAACAACAGGTATTTCTTCTAGTGATAATGTTCTCACTTTTCATGTTTTGCCTGTTTGCACCTGCTAACATGACTCTGTAGTGTGTGTTTACACTACACAAGATGCATGTGTTTTCTCGCTCCCATGTAAACATCTGATAGCCTTAACATATCTGGCATAGTGTGCTCCATGTTGAAGTCAACAGTGTCAGCCAAAGACATTTGTGATTGTTCCAAATGTAGTGGATGTAAGCTGGCACACTCGATGAGTGACATTTGTCCTGCTGATGTCTTTTATCTCCTACAGTTTATGTGATTATAATATTATCATGAGAGGTTACTGTACCTGCTGCATCATAACGAGCAGCTGTGCCATTCAGCATGTCCGCAGGAGCAAAATGGTCTAGAAAATGGGTTATATCATGAGGTTTCCGGGCTGCGAACATTTCATCAAAATTGCATTCAACATTATGCATATAACTGGGACATATCTATACATCACCCAATAAGCTGACATATTATTTCTCTGACAAAGAAGTTGAGTGCTGAAGAAAAATAGCATCTGGTGAGAATGGTCTGTCTCCATCCTTTGTTGAGAGGGGAGGGGGCACATCTAAAAATTTCATGCTGCATCTCTGGTATGCACTGGCATTTTAATCCACTACGTATCAAGGAGCTTCAGTCTAACTGGGAAACACAGTTCTGCCTTGTCCATAATCAGTTTGCCCAGTGGGCTGTTAGGCATATGACATCAGCACTACTCATATCATGCCTGTCTCATACAGCATATATTGCATGTTATAGCCATTAAAATTCATGTACCTCAAACTTTCATCATATTCTATGCTAGCTATGCATAGTCTTCTGAAGAATTTTATAATGGCCGATAACTAGGTTCAGGTTTGAAGCAACCATTTCATATGCTAGAACTCTTTCATTACCTATCCTATTGCATAAAGCTTGTTTTTTTATTTTTATTTTATTTGTGTGTGTGCATATTTATTTATATTTATAAATGTTTATTTGTAAACAGACAGAAAACTATGACACATAAGCTGCCTTCTCTGTCTCAGCATTTACTTCTACAATTGTTTATATATATATATATATATATATATATATATATATATATATAAATGTTTACAATTATTAGCATAGTAGATATTATTAGCATTATTCTGCAGCACTCTTATGAATCTTGGAAAATGACAATGCCATAAACCAAATGCAATATAGCTTATTGAACAACGTTGTTCTACAGGAAAAAATAATAGCAGGGATTCAAATACATTTCCATTATTAAAAACAGATCACAGAGTGCTGTTTGCTGGTACAAGCAAGCAAAAATTGACAGGTGAAAATATTAGCACTAGAAGGAATAGCTCCCTGTAGTTTTAATAAGAATGATTAATTACTTCCATACTTTCATGAATCAGATTAAAATCAAGATATAAATACCTAATTTATGTACAAGGATATAAAAATACATGAAAACAAATAACATGCAACTGGTGAAACCCACTTAAAACTTTAGTCCTTAAAAGGGCAACAGTGTGCAATGGATTATTAAAATCACATAGTTTTAATAAACTATTTAAAATATTATAACACAAACATGTTACTTATTGAATCTACACTCATTTAACATTACGTGTCATTGAAGCCAGAATATTTACTAGTATCTAATGCAATGTGGCACTGATACTTTTTTTCTAAATTTGAAATTGCTTCTCCTTCTCTAGTTTAAAAAACAATTCTCTCAAATAGATAAACTCATATTTCTTAAAAGAATTACTACTGTTGCTATAAAATGCTTTATATTTATATTATTTCAATATAGCCTATTAGTGTTTGTTTATGTTTTTCATTTTTCTAACTTTTTTGTCTGTGTAGAAACACTTGTACAATATGCATTGTCTCATCTGACTACATCTATCATGAGACATGCTCGGAAAATGTTTGCTCCAATATCTCTGCCTGAAGTAGGGACCACAGAATATTTATTAATTGTATTATTTATTGTCCTTTGCTGATCGGGAAAGTCCGACTGGGCACAACTCCCATTTTTAGCAGAGACCCAGGGAGAAAAGCTTCACAAAATAGCATATTTTGCTAATAAGTCTGCAATGTTTGCAAAAGTCACAGCAATATGTTCCTCAAGATTGTCAGTTTTAAGTGGATCCATTATGATTTTATAAGATTCAGATAACAGAATGGGTTCCTGCCACAAGGCAAACACCCAAAACTGCAAGGCCCAGTGTTTAAACAACAGACAAAATTTGAAATTCACTGTTACTCTGTTATTCTGTTATAAATATGAAGAGAGGTCTAGCTACTGTACAATCCAGTTAAAGAACTGTACCTCCCCTGATATATAAATGCATATATTAATGATGAGCCGTACAGTGGTAGTGGTGGGGGTAGTATTTAGATGTACTTCTTCTTCTGGCTTTTCCCAGTTAGGGGTTGCCACAGCGTATCAAGCATACCATTCATTTGTTTAAACAGCATGACCCACTGGAGTTACTGCATATCCAAATTAAGATAGACGAAGTCCCATACCATATCATAGCCATCTGTAGATCACTCTTTCTGAAATCCGTAGCTCATGATAAGACCTAGTGGAGACACTTACCTTTCAACCAAATATTATATTCAATTATCTGTCAATAAAATGGGAATCCTACATAACCCCAAATTTGTAGGCACAAAAATGTTTACACTTTCTTAAAACACATACCCTGGACTAATTAGTGCATACTGGATCTGATATTCAAAATACAGTGGAATACTTCACACCCCCTCCTAGTTCTATGTCCTCTCTTGTAAAGGCAGATCATGAAACAGTCTCTTTCAAAATAAGAATTAATTCTGTAACCATAGCAAACCCCGTAACCATTAGAAACTACTCCAAGGCAAACTACCTTTTTTCAGTGATAACCTGTCAAAATTTCAAGCTCCTCCAAACCAAAATAAAGCAGCAGCCTATACAGAATTATTCAAAGAAGCTCTGTAGAACCATGTCAAGCTAAGCCTAAAACTAAATAAAAAAAAAAAAACAAGGAACAGCAAAAAACCAGCATGTATCCGAGAAGCCAAAGCAGACCAAGAACAGAAGAAAAAATGGCTCATGTAGTGTACTTGAGTCCTAAAAGGCCAAATAAATGTGATTATTTCACAAGACACTGGAAGTTAGTAAAAAAGTCTTTTAATGTTGGCAATACTCAGTCCATAAACCAAAATACGAAAATAAAACACAATAATACACAGTCCGGTTAAGCACTTTCATCCCTTCAAATTTACAAATGGGACTTCATCAGAACCATTATTAAATTGTTAAACAAGCATTAATATACCTAGTTTGAACCAATGAATTACTGCCCTAAAATATTTTAAAGTGATATGATTCAAATCATTACTACGTTTAAAATGTAAGTTGAGCAACGTATCATTATTAAAAAATTTCATTTTTAAGAGTACCCTTTAAACTTTTCAAAGGAGGTTCATTCTTAGAAAAAATATTTTAAAAGTTTGAAAGGAATTAATACAACTAGATTAATTGCACAGTATTAACAAAAAATATTAATGTTAAAATATATTAAATAGAATAAATATCCAAAATGTGTATATTTATTTAAAAGAGTGGAATAACTTGTGTATGAAATAATGCCATGAAACCTATAATAATGAACATACAACATACTCTTACAAAGTCTTTTCTATCATAAATTGTTTGCTCTAATTTTCAATATGGGTGTAATGGATGTACATTCATTCAGAGCAGGGACTGTTGTATCTTTAAGCCTAAGCTGCCAAATTAACTCCCTTTTCTCTAAAACTCTCCCCTAGAAACCTCCTCTTTTATTGAAAGGAACCAGATCTATTATCGCAAATGCATTTTTTAAAAGAAGAACAGAGTAAAGAATGCTTAAGTAAGGCATTGTTGGTGTTCTTTTTACTAATGGAATGATAATGTTCATATACATGTTTTCTAAAAGGTCGTTCCACCTTTCTGATGTAAAATTTATTAAATTCTGTGCAGACAACTGTATATATCACCCCCCCCCCCTCAAGAGGCACGTTTCCCATCTGCTAAAGCAGCTTCAGTGGCTAGAGACCTGAAATATACCTTCTTCTTTTCCAATATATAAGTACATTGATTATATGCCCACAATGTTTTGATCGCTACTTAAGTTGTTCTGGGGGTATGTTCTAGGGTGTTCAAAGAGATGTTTTAAATTTTTATTTGTTTTGAACACAAACATGTAAGCTTCACCTAAAATCATAAATATGTCTTGATACGCCTTTAAACATATTCCAATTTTTCATCAAAATACTCTTGATGTTTCCTGAATATGATCCATATGGTATTATCATAGAATTAGTATAGGACTTTAAATTGCCTCAATTCAGTATGGTTTGTCAAGTGTTCCAATCCCAGCAGGGGGTTGTATTTAGTACTCCACCCCTGAAGACTCTCTTTACTAATGGTAAACAGTATGTCCAGGGGGGTAACCTCTTTCTCTAAACATATAAACTAAATTACTAATTTCTACCTCACAAATAGAAAATTCTGAATACATATGGGCAATTCCAACTAGCTGCCCTTTAAAAAATGTTCCTCTTAGTATGTGTCGGGTGGCAACTATTGCAATTTAAGTAACTATTAGAAAATGTTTGTTTCCTGTATATTCTTGAACCAAAAATGGTATTAGCAAAATCCTTGTATATTGTAACATCCAAGTAGTCAATTTTGTCAATGAGTGGATGTGTGTAAATTTCAAAACAGGGTGTGACATTATTAATGTACAATATGAATTACTTTTATTTAACCAGTGTCCTTCCCCAAAATAAATATATCATCTGAAAAATGTAAATAAATGAACTAATAATCTGCGTATTTAGAGTTTAGTATATGTTTCTTCTCCCACCAATATATCAAAAGATTTGCATATATGGGGGCACAAATGACCACCATAACCACCCCTTTTGTTTGTCTAAAAAACTCTCCTTCGAATGATATGTAATTATTATGTCAAATCAATTCCATAACTTCCAAAATAAAATTTATCAGTGTGTTATTCAGGTTTGACAATACTAAAATAGCTCCATGGAACATATCTAAACCTTCCTTGTGTGGAATGGAGGTGAACAAGACCACAACATCCACAGTGGAGAAGCGATAAGTACCACAATAAAAAAATTCTGTTTTACTTTCGTGAGAAAGTCCCATGAATTTTTTAAAACATGTTCTGTGGGACTGATAGTATTTTTCATAATGCAGTCAACAAAAATATCTAACAAATAGGTCCTGGAGTTGTGTGATGAAACAATAAACCTGTAAGAGGGTTCCTCTATGCTCTTGTGAATTTTAGATATTGCAAAATCTGTTGGAATAACAGGATGATCATTTGTCAGGCAACAAAGCAGTTCCTCATTAATTACTTACTAAAGAAAAGAATTTTCCAGGAATAATAATATTTTTCTATAGGCTATATTTATCGTATTTCTGGACACAACTTCATATTTCTTGTCTCATGTAAAATATTGAGCATCTGATTAATACAGTTTTTCTTCTCAACAATGACAATACCACCCCCTTATCAGGCTTTGTGATCCTTAATATAGGATTGTTTCTAAGTTCTTCCATGAGTGATCTCTCTTCCCTGGTCAAGTTGTAATTTTTTTTTTTAATGTGAAATTTTAGTAAATTGAAAATTTCATTATTACATATTGTTTCAAAGGTAGCTACAGTGGGGTGGAGGGGAGGGTTAAGCATAGTCTTTTTCTTAAAATTTGTGTTAGTTGTACCTATTATGTAGTCATTATTTACCTCCTTGGACACAATCTGAAAAATTACATTTCCTGGAGTACAGTCTTAGTTCATTAAGTACCTCTGCAACATCTGTTTTAGCTGTATGGATAAATCTGAATCCTTTTTAAACAGGATAAACAATGTTTTGTCTATGTCCAAGTTGGTGTAATTGAAGATGTTGTACCCTTGATAGGTCAACATACTACCAACATGTGTTGTAATGATACTATCTAGTGATGTTAAGTCTTCTTCTGTTGAATCTGTTCTAGTTGCCCCTCCTCCAGTGTTTTCCTCGTCCCTGATTCTCTGACTGTTTGGGGGATAGTGGTGGTCTAAAAAAGTTTATTGCATCTGTTGATTTTCTATCCTTTCTGATCTCCTAAGTGGTGGAAAATGTTGTTCTTATTCATTATTGTATTATAAGGTATGCTCCACATATTTAGGCAAAAAATCCTCCTGCATAGAAGTCAGATTGTGAGTATATTATTCTATTCCACCTTCCTGTTACGATTAGAAACAACCTCAAACCATTGTGTAACACCAAAATATGCTTGTCAAGATTTGAGAATCGGGTGTGCCTTATTTCAAAGGTAATCATATTTATCCCTAATGATTTTTTATGTTTTCTATTTAAATTAATTTTCACATGTTGCTTGTCAAGATTTGGGAATGGGGCATGCCTTATTTCAAAGGTAATTGTTGCTTGTCAAGATTTGGGAATGGGGTGTGCCTTAATTCAAAGGTAAACATATTTATCCCTAAGTAATTTTTTATGTTTTTTTATTTAAATTAATTTTCAGATGTTGCTCAACCTTATCAGAAATCTGGTCTTACCTCCCAACATTGAATTCAAACAATAAATAACTAGTAATTTCATCATTTAAAACTTTCAATTCATCAACCATCTGGTTGATTCTAATATTATTTAACTTAATAAAAATGCATTAATTCAACACTGTGTCTGTCTAACATATCTGTAAGTTCTAGATACTCTGTTCTGGTTAAGTTTGCACCATTAGTAAATTTATACATACATAATTTCTTAGGGATACATTTAGCTTTAATACTTTCGATTAAAAACAGTTATCACACTAGTAAATTATGCACCTTCACAAGCTTATTTTCAAGTTCATTCAATTTTTTGTTTAAAATCTGCAGTTTGTTGAATGTCATCTGCACTTAATGTTAAAGTTAGGTGTTTACCAGACCATTCCTGAAAATGTACATTCTTGTTGCTATTATTGGTAAAACCTCCTCCATTTGTATCCATAGCTAAGCCTCAGTGAAGTGTTTCCTGTTCCTGCCTCACTGAAGCATATGGACTCATTCAGTTGGTGCCATTTTATAGGTATGCTCTATTGTGGAAGGCAAAGTGAAATGGCCATTACCTTCATTTGCTTTAACTTGTAAGGTTTCTGTAATATCCTGCACCTGAGTAACAACTGTTGTGAAAGTAAAGCAACCAAATGAGTGAGGTCTTGTTCAGTTATTCTCTTAATAGGTTGCATTGTTTATTCCAGCAGAGGCAGCAACCCCCCCCCCCCAGGGTGTAGAACATGCTCCATTGGTGTCTTCCATTCTTGCTATGGCAATGAGGGATCCCAAGAAACACTGCAAATCTGAAAGCAAGTGAACTAGAAATAAAAAAAAAAAACATGTATCTGTGCAAGCTTTTCTAATACTGAATGTTTAACCTCCTTTGAAAAGTTTAAAAGGTACTCTTAAAAATAGCATTTTTTAATAATGATACATTGCTCAACTTACATTTTAAACAGTAACAATATGAGTCATACTACTTTAAAATTTTATAGGACAGTAATTCATTGGTTCAAACTAGGTATATTAATGCTTGTTTAACAATTTACTAATGGTTCTGATGAAGTCCCATTTGCAAAGTTGACAGGGATGAAACTGCTTAATCTCACTGTGTATTATTGTATTTTATTTTCATATTTTATTTGTGGATTGAGTGTTGCAAACATCACAAGCTTTTTTTGCTAACTTCTGGCATCTTATGGATTAATCACATTTATTTGGGCTTTGAGGACCCGAGTACACTATGGGAGCTGTTTTTCTTTCTGTCCTAAATATATATAAAAAAAAACATGCTAGTAGAATCCAAAATTTAACCAGTTGAACAACAAAAGAAAAAGTCATAGATAAAATTAGGAAGTGTTAAACCAAAAACTATAAAAATTCTCTCATCAAACTGAATTGACAACTAAAAGGACTAATTAAGTAGAACAAAGCAAACATTCAGGTAAAGATAACCTTGCAGGCCAAGGATGGCCATAAGGCCTGCTTTAGCTATGTCCAAAACCTCAAAGGCTGCACACAACAATGTGACAAAGAAATCTTCTGGCTGGCAAATTCAGCTCCAACTTTACTCCACCTATCACTACCAGCCACCTCCTAGGAAATACCATCCAACATAATCCCTCCAACTATCAATAGGCGAAGACTGAGTGATTAAACAAAGGCAATCTTTTGTAAATCTTCAATATATATTGGTTATTGCTATTATACAATGACATTATTTAAGAAAAAAAAACTTACTTTTCTTAAATAATGTCTTTGTATAATGGCGTGGTGTTCGTCTGTGTTGTTTCCATATCCTGTGGCTTTGTTGATGTACTGCGTATGCTTATGGGACTTACGTTCATATGCTTTCACAATACATCAGTGCTTTGAAAAGCAAGCAACAGAGATGGGAAGCTCTCTATTGCTTCTTTTTATATATATTTTTTTTTTTAAAAGAAGCTGTGAAATTTGGACAGGTTAGAGGTACATGACAGGGCAAAAATATAAGGTAAAACAGGTACGTTTCTTTAGTTTTGCATAACATACCTGATTTTCCTTGTATTTTTTCTGCCCACAGTACCTACTTCTTGAACTCTGAACTCAAGAAAACTGCAAAACCATGGTATATATTAATAGAAGAAAGTTCTGGCGACCTGACTTTTTTTATATTTGTGTATGCTCGATTTATAACAGGCACAGTGGTTGGGCTGACCAATCAGAATGCACATTTTTCAGTGTTAATGACCTGTATTTGTATAATTTTAATTTAACCATACCTTATTAGAAATATATAAATTCAAACAGCTCAAGATAACACAGACATATTAGATGTTTATTAAGTTTGATTAACAATGAAATCAAGTGCAAATAATACAAAATTCTCAATATAAAAATATAATAAAATTCACCATTGGAGCAAAAGATGATATATAGAAACACTCAAGTATGAGAAAATTTTAGAACTTTCACAGGCAAAACAAAGGGAAAAGATAAATGGTAACACAAAGTAGATGCATTACCAAATTGCCACTGGACAAGCTAATGAATAAACAAACCTAGCCATAAATATTTGTAAGTCAGAAAAGCCACAGAGCAAATTGGTGTGCAGAATTTGCAGAAGATTCATACACAAGTAAAGATTTATTTTAAAAATAAACATCTCCTTTCTCAGAAGGGATATTTAACTAGAAATAAGAAAACTAGAATTAGATACAAAACAAGCATAATTAAAGACATGTCAAATGTGTGGGTACATTTAAAAAAAAATCAATGAGATTGATAGTCTGAACAAATACGTATTTTTCCAGGTCCCCTTCAGTAAACACACATTACAACAAATGACATTTGACGACCTGTATTAAAATTCCATAAACATAACTTCATTGACCAACTAATATTTTCATTTATTAATCACAGCATCAACATCCATATAACAGTTAAATTAGTGCAGCGTGACCCCACTGACCCTGACCAAGTAAGCAGCATTCTTGCCTCCACTCACTTACTTATACTTGTCAAGTAGTGTCCAACTGCTCATTTGCATTTCCCAAGTCATTAAAATGAACCTTCAAGACTAGAGGGCGAACAGAAGATGGATAAGCCTGGCCAGGCTGTTTCTCTGCCTTCATTCCAAAATTTCCAACAAACCCTCCAAAAACAAACCTAACCATATTTAAAGGTCTAACCAAAGTAACTTGGTGTATGCTATACCCTCTGAAACAAACTGGATCACTGTCATCAACCTCCCAGTACTATAGCACATCAATCTGCAAAGCAACCAGTTGTCTAAATGGCTGAACCTAAACTGATGAGCTTGCCCCGAAATAACCATGGCACTACCCCTGACCACACAATACACATACCTTGATATAACCTCTTTAAATCACCAGTCCTCTTATAACCTTCCAATTGTAATTCCAGAATTATTCCCATATCCTAGTCTTGCAGATGTACTAGAAAGACTGCAAGGGGTGTCTTGCCACCTGAAACAATGCAGGCCCAATTGCATGCTGCTCAGCTAACTGCAGCCCCCATTGAGCCTTCCCAACAGATATTAGAATGGCCCAAAATCTTTTTTTTTTTTTTAAATTATCTTCCCTCACTAAATCCAATGTTGCACCAGTACACCTAAAATGGGTGTAAAACCTCTCTCCCAGAAAACCAACAAACCAAAATCCCTGCACATCATATATACAAACTGATTACACTTCCAAATGATCCGTTTAAAGTCTTGGCCAACATAATATTACCCCCAGTAATGCAACCTAATCATTCTTCCAAACTATAATGCCAGCACATCATATGTAAAACCTGCATCTACATCCCAGGTCACATGCTCTCTAGTTCCCATGTACGTCCCCGTAGCTTACCAGTGAAATCCTCCTAAAACAATGCCATCATGAACAATCCTGCCTTGGCCATAAATTGACTGGTCATCAGTCTTACACTGCCTCCCCCTCACTAGGCATGTCACAGTGCTGTTCTTCCTGTAATCCCGCTCTGCCAGGATTAACTTTCCAAAAAATATATAACTCTCTTACATACCTCTCAGCTTCTTAAACCAAGAAATCTGGAGTACGCCATAAACAAAAAGTGGGACAAAGTTCAAAATAGGGACAATTTTAAGTAATGCTGTTGTGAACTTAGAAAAATAGAAGAGGTGTGCAGTAGCATGAATTTTCTGAAGGGAATTCTCCAACTTCAAGCCTTAATGATTTGCCACTAATTGCTAGAAAACCAGAATTTATGAAAAATGGTCCAAAAATATATGCCTTCCTATAATGGGTGCCCCAAACTCCTCAACCCAAGTTTAACCAATCTAGCAATGCCGTACCATAAGTCTGTCTTATAAAAGGATACCCCAAAATCCAATGGCAAGCCTAAACAATGCCTTGCTTAAAGCTTCTTACTTCTGTGTAACCACAAACCCCCTGTTCCTCCAATATCCCAACACACCCATATACCTACTGTGCCCCATCAAACCCTACCCACCTCTAGAAGTCAGACATGACTCCACCCCATCTGTGGTACCCCAGACTACCCATAAGCAATCCCCCAACCCAGCTTTTACTCTGCCACAACATACCTCCTCCTAAGTTGCCCACACTACCCCCAATCTGAATCAACACAAATGAACCTGAATTGGCACAAATACAGTAAGATTACCTGCGACCTCATTGTGCACCACTTCACAACAGTAAGCACTCTAGTGACCTAGATATCCACTGCATTGTCCACCATCACTTTCAGAACCCCACTTCCTTCAGGCCACTGTGTATCACTGCAGCAGATAAAACACCCATCACAGCACAACATCTGCAAAGAAAACAAAAAATGTAAATAATCTAAAATAAAAGGACTTGTCCTGTGAGTAGTACTATAAACAAGCAGTACCAAACCACGCTGTACAATCACTGACACAAATACTACATATTTATCTGTTAGAAAATGCAACCTCAACAGCTTCTATCATGCGCTGCCTTATTCTACAAGTACTCTAACAGCAATCTGTAGCCAGCTATGAAAATTAAAATGCTTAGATCAAAGAGTAAAATACCTACATAACCTATCCATACCTATCTAGTGTCCCCCATGTTGAAGAATGTTCAGCTGAGGCCATAAAAGTTAATGTTCCTCAATATGAAAAAAGCCAGTCTGGGTCAGCAATTCAACTGGTAGTAGAGACAAATAAACTAAAACTTAATATTCCTTAAAAAGCCTATTATAGAAATGAAATACCACCTTTTAACCTTTCTTATGAGCTTCCTAGTGTATTCTCTTAAAAGCCTATTCTATAAATGAAATACCACCTTTAAACCTTTCTATGAGCTTCCTAGTGTATTCCCTTAAAAGCCTATTCTATAAATCAAATACTACCTTTAAACCATTCTATGAGCTTCCTATTTTTTTGTTTTGTTCTTGAGCCATAGCAAGTGTTCCCTTGTCTACCCTTTCCCCACAAGTGGCAGTGTTCCTCATCCTGACAATGAACGGCGGAATAATGAAGGTAAAGAAAATTTAAACCATCCCATACTTCTCCCTATACAGCAGTTTACAGAGCCTGCAGTGGCATCTGCATTAAAGAGAGAAAGCTTTAACAAACATTACCCCTATAACATTAACAAACTTACAAGAGATTTAAGATGAGGGTTCACATAGTAGAGGAATGGAGTTGCCACCATCCTCACTATCCACTTGTTCTCAGAGAAAAAAATAAATAAATAAATGAACACATCCCCTTCTATGACATCCATTTAATTACTAGTTTCACTTGCTAAAAGAGCCATACTCTGCACTATGTGCCTAAGACACATGGACTGCAAACTTCTAAGTAACAAATTAATGCAAGATGGCACAAACAACCTGGACTATGACTGTGTAGGTAAAAGAATTCAAACACACTAACAAAATCAGTGAAAGATATACACTAAAACTCTGACCCCCCACCCCCAGAAACTGACTGCCTCCCATTTTGCACAAGCTGTCCACCATATTTAAGTGCACTGTTAATACTTGCATGCTTAACAGTGATGGAAAATGAAGAAGCACTCCATTACTTTTGTATTTTCGCCAATTTAACCCCTACATCAATACACGCTCTGTGACCCCCTACCCCCAAAACTGAAGGTGTGGATCAAAAACCATTACCTTGTGTCTCTGAAGTAAACACAATATCAATATGATCACCTCTCACCATCTACAGTCTGCCAGCTGCCCGGTCTAGGGACTCAGTCCACTTCGATCCAAACTCTGGACAAAACTATAACTAAAAGCAGGGCAAAGACTCACAACAATGGACAATTTTATATACATTTTTTTTTATAAATATTGCAGTAAGTTGGCAGATAACCACAATTTTTTGAAACTAACCAATATGAGGCAGTGACCTGGAAATTCTATACATACCAAACTTTCAGAGCAAGAAATCTGGAGAAAGCCATATTCCTCAATGTGCTGCATTGCAAGGGTGTTACCCACCTTCATTCATGGTAAACCACAGGACTCATTAAAAAAAAAAAACACAAACATGCAGCACACATTACCTATGCTCCAAATTAACCACGATTTCCCTCTCACTCCACTTCCCCCCTCTCTCCCACCCAACCCAATGCAGCACCACAATGCCCTAAGATGGTGAAGGAACATCCTGCCATCCATATCACCCCACATACCTGTCAACATCTGACAATACCCCTGACATCCACAACAAATCTGGACGATGAACAGCTGGACAAAGGACCACATACTAGAATGACCATTCTTAGCTGCCCACTAATTTAACATGCTGATGAAATCATTGGCTTGCATGTCCCAAAGGATCTGTAGCCTGAAGATCAACTGTCTTCTATTATCCATCCTACAAAGTTTATTAATACTGGAATATATGTTATGCACCAAGAAACTTCTACTCCAAAATTTAAATAATAGCTTAAATCAAAAAATAACTCTGCCAATTCTGTCATCTCTGGGCAGTAGCAATGTCTGCTCACTACAAGTAGTGGGAAAGTTCATATGAGCCATACCTACATACATACAAAAATTTCAAGCACTGGCAGTAATGCCCTTCTAGCTTGCCAATATACCAAAACACTTGTTCCCATAACACGTGTCCAGACTGTTGTTAAAAATATCTAAACTAGTACTGTAATGTAGCTTGGTAGTCTGTTCCCTGTATCAGCTACTCTGTCAAAAAACCACTTAGTATACTTCTCATTCCTATAGAACTACATAGGTTGTCTGATGACTTCTCAACCTCCCAGAGCAAACATCCAAGCAAAGGTAACCATTCTCTCATTCAACAAAGTCCATGGAAGTCTTTTTTATATATTTGCACCAATATGAACACCCTCCAATGAGTAGGAAGCCTGAAACAAAAATATCTGCCACTACCCTCTAACCTCAAGCCTTAATGACTTTGCAGTAATTTGCCTGCCAATCACAACACCATGAAAATGAACCCAAACATGAGACAAACACAGGCGGTCTGTGCTTACCTCTCAACCTGTTAGTGAACTTAACAAGTGATAGAATAACCAGTTCTGCATTAGCTTAATGCTTTTTTTTGTTTGCTTTTTGTTTTTTTAGTGGTATGAAGTCTGCAGCAAATGTGTGCTGTTATGTCTTAACTTCAGTGCTGAATGCTTCGCCACCAAATTGTCAAAAAAAATACTTTTGTTTTTTTTTTTTTTTTTTTTGCAATGGACCAAATGTATGACACAAAATTCAGGACATTCTGTGGACATCTGTTCCATCAAAAGTTATCTGTTTAGCTGCTGACTACAAAGCTCACCATGCATGTGTGAATACAGTCTTACCTCAAAGACCTTACAGCCTGCAAAAAGGCAAGCAGTACAGGCCTTGAACCCCTCCAACCCAACCCAACCTCTATAAAATAAGACCCAAGGTTACACTGACAGATGAACCCCTTTCATTTGGTGTTGTTGCACAATAATAATGATGTGCCAAAGAGCCAACCCCCTTTCACTTTGTACAACCTCTGTATCTTTCCCAATTCTTTTAATGGAAACTTTAACTTATACCACATGTCCGTAGTGATCATTAAGCAGTCACGGCTCCACCACTCAACTGAGCCGCAACACTGAAGTGACTACCATACCAATGAAAACCAGTGTGAAAACTCCACCGACAAAACCACAGCAAAGCAAATATCATTAATGAGGAACTTAAAATGTATGACAGCCAAGAGGGAAAATAACAAACAGTCATGCTCAGCTGACAAAGGAAAGCCGTGAATCACCATACCACTACCACCAATGCACATTACGACAAACTACCTGCTCACAATCCTTCTGCAGGCAGAGTCCTGCCTAGCAGATCTCAGAAGCAACCCCCACTCCACCATATACCACCAAAGCTCATCTAGTGACCCAGAACTGCTATTCAACTGACCTGATAACCAATCAATAGGGTAATAAAATACAGTAATCAGTGCAACAGAAATACTACGTCCACCTATTGACAATTCAAACACCCAATGCCCAATTCCTACAGCAGTAAGCAAAATGTAATCATTGCTCTTTCATGAATTTGAGTAACCAGCACTAAACCCCAAGGTCATCCTTAGCCGTAATCATTACCCCTCTCTTTCCTGTCAATCAGAGAATAAAAGTCACTTGCTTTTTAGTTTTTTTTTAATTTTAGAAGCAGTCTTTGAGGAATTCAGCTCACTCTATTGTTTGTCGGATATACTGTTCCACTCCATTTCTTCAGCATTATTAAGGAGTTTATTGCTGTTAACAAAAGTGGATACTTCCTCCAGCATGTTAATTATTTTTTTTCCAGAAAGAAATACTTTGATCTTTGCAGGAAACAACAAAGTGGTGTTAATATTGTTCTTTTTAAGTTCCTTCATAAGTGGCAAACAGAATTTTCTTTTACTCATCACTTTACTGGAATAATCATTGTCAAATCTGACTACATGTTCACATATTTTAATAGGTGGGCTGGACCATATTGTTTTTAATATTTGATCTTTTTCTAAGCTAGACATAAACTTAACTATAACTGAATATGGTGGTGCATTTTCCATCTTTGAAGGTGCTCTCAGGGATCTATGTGACCTCTGAATTCCAAAAGATAATGTTTCCTGTAGATTTAATCTTTTATGTAGCCAGGTTATTAAAAAATGTATTATATTATCCCCTCACTTTTTTGGGTATACCATAAATTCTAATGTTATTTTTTTCAGTCTGTTTTCTAAATCATCAACTTTTTCTATAAACCAATTATTTTGTTTAAATAGAAATTCAGTCTGCGACTCACCTTCAGTTATTCTCCCTTCATGATCATTTAAAGTTTCTTCCATACTGCTGATGTGTGCACTTTGTTGTTTCATAAGCATTTCTAAATGTTTCATCTTCTTTCCGGTCTTTTCTTTGAAACTTTGTCGTTTGGTATCCAGTTTGTCTATTAAAAGTAATGCACCCTGCATACTAGATATTAGTGACTGCATGTCTTTTTTAGCACAAGGATCCTGAGTAAAATTTCTTGAGTGACTCAGGTTGAAGCCTTTTTTCTCTTAACAAAGCAGTTAAAATTCTGACAGAAAAACATCACAGCTTTTGAAGAACTTGAAGATATAAATCTTTTTTGTGACTATTAGTGAATAAAAGTAGCTAACAAGTATCTCCAAATTTTAATTTCGGATGATATTTTCTATCAGAGAAAAGTTTATGTCCACAGAGCTTTCACTAGTTGCTGCAGTTATCCATATTGGCTACTCTCCCCATTCAGGTCTTCTCAGTGACTGCCTGTTGCTTGTTTCATGGACTTGGAGCACTCCAGTTTAGAAACCTGTAGCAATCTGAAGTAAAACATCCAGTTGGTTATTGTAAGATATTATGTCAATAGTTAAAAGACAGCTGCTAGCTTATGATTATCAATCTCAATTATTTTCTGTTGTTTAAAATGGTTCATTTTATTATCTGACCATGATTGAGGTTTTGTGCGTACTGATTCATACAGACTTTCTTAGGCTGACTTATAGAACTCCATTTTAACCTCTGTGTGTGATGCAAGTCAGCATCTCATGGGGTGTATATGTGGCTTCCTGGAAAACAAATCTTACTTGATAAGCAAACATCTTTGAGTGTCTGTAATTTTATATACATTTTCTAAATCAGTTAAACATCACAAATATTATGTTTAAAAATCTAAGCATATATACCTACCCCAATGGCGTGCCTTTATTTATTTATTTTTATATGCACATGGTCTAAAAGCACTACTGCCTCAATGATCCAGTCTTCGATTTCTTGACTATATGATTACAAGGAATGAACCCCAAAGCATTAAAGAAATATGATGCTTCACTACTTGCTTTCAAACCTTCTACATATGACAGACTTGGAAAACTAGTTCAAGGGTGTCAAAAGGGTAGATAATATGCTGAATTTAATTTAATATATTATGGTAGAAGATGGCAGATACCATAAATTCAATAAAATCAGTCTACTTTTGCTCAGCATTAAGAACAACCAGGAATGTAAGTAATGTGACAAAATGGTGATTAGTTCTGAAACCTAAGGTGGATGTATGTATGTGTGTTGATATGGTGGGTGTTGTTAAACCTGTTGGCTTTAAGGTGACTGTGGCATCTAAAATGGTATATTTTTTCATAGCCATAGGGAATATTTCATTAAGTCTGAAGTTGTTTGTCAGATGTAGAATGGAGGAAAGCAGAAGAAATAAAATCCTTGATATAGAGGGTAACCTTGGCTAAACCTGGGTTTTATAAACATGTGGAGGCAGTTTAGCTATCATCCATATCAGGAAGATCTCAGGCAAGGGAATAGTATATGTTAATAAAAAGAGATGAATTCAAGTATCATGTTATACATTGCAAATTATTAATAGAATTACTGTTTTTTTTGTCTTTGCCACTGACCATCCACTGCCCACAGGTCCGCTTTTTGTTCTCTAAGTCTACTGGGCAGGCTTTTCCTCCAACAGACTTGCTCCAAACCATGCTTAAGGCCAGTAAGGAGATTGAGGCACATGGTACAGTGTCATATTGTTGGATGAGGAGTATTTTTCAGTTGTGATTTGTTTTCCCTTTACTTCCTCCACACATACCTGTTGCATCCAAAGGTTGACACGCAATGGAGACATGCTGGTGTATCACTGCACACTTAGATGACCATTCTATAGATTCTGCATTTTCTGCTTTAGAACAATGCCCCAAAATTGTCCCATATGTACCTGACCTCTTCTATAGATCAGCTGTAAGGTGACATAGGTGGCCCCCTGATGGGCATACCCCTTCCTTTTCTGTTGGCATATCAGACACTTAAACCACTAAATGAACCCAGGTTACCTGTGCCATATTCAGGCCTATATCCCTCTATGGGACTTTCCTGGCTTATGCATTACAAATACGTTTAAATCTGTTGATTTTAAGATCCCTTTATTCTTTTTTTTTTAAATATCACTGCTCTCCAGGGTTTAATGATAAAACTAGTTTAAGTAGATCACCCTAGCACCCAAACCTCTGACAAATGATGTAAAACAAGGGGAGATCTAGTTTTTTTTTAATCCTGAAGGCCAGGAATTAAGGCATGTTTAGTATGGGTAAAGCTAAAATATTAAGCAGCTCATCTTTATAATGTGTTGCATGGTCGATGGCATAATATTCTAGATGAGCAATCCTCTTCCATTTCACTCATCCACACCAGAAGAAGTTTGTATTTGCTTGATATTAAGGGGAAGTGTCCATTCTGATACATAACTGATATCTAAAATGGTTTAATGGTTTGTCAGTTCACAGCATCTGGTGAACTAACAGAAGGACAAAATGGGGAATTGTAACTGAAAATGGAGACAGTATAAGATCTGTATGCCTGTATGCTATTGTGTGGGTAGGGGAGTGGAGATCCAGTTTATTTCAGGTACCATGGGACTCAGATTAACTGGTCAGTGGCTTTCAGTAGGATGATGAAGCTATACTGAAAGGGAGAGAAGAATAGCTGGGAATCAAAACCCATGACATTTGAAATAAAACACAGAACCAGCAGATACATAAATAAGTAAAATACAGTGTAAATGCCGTGCCTTTTAAGGTGTTTTATGGTATGTAGTATTGCTGACTACAACAAAACTAATCTATATAATAGCCATGTTGAGTACGAAATATGAATGCAAATGAAGCACATACATCACACAATATATATATATATGTCTCTTAATAGAGTCAATATGTATGTGCTACTTTTGTCTTGATGACAAGAAGTCAAAGCAATTTTAGTATTAAGAATATTTTATTGCATCTCCTTCTTTCCACTGTTTCATTGCAATCTCTATTTTCAATTATTTTTCATTATGTACAATATTTTAAGTAGCTTATACTGTTCTATCTAGCTGTTCTCTATAACCTGCAGCTGTCTTTCTCCACATTTTAAAGCTGCTGCTGACATCTCTTTCCTCGCCATGTTTCTTAATTCCCTTGTTCATCCTACTCACTCTTTTCACCTTGTTTCTTCTCATGTCTTCTATTTTTCTTGGCTTTGCATCATATTCTCAGTGCACCTCCAATAAACAGTTGTGTTTATTTTATTAAAATCACAATCTAAGAAAATACCCTTTCTTCTCAGTGAAATTTTAAAATCGATAAGAAGTGAAGTGCTCGTCTGAAAAAGGAAGACTATATTCTCTCATTAGGAAGATAGATTTGCTTCCTATGCATACTTTGCATATAATTGAATTGCATGTTTAGGTCATGTGCTAATTAAACTAAACGTTCCTTCCTATGAACTACAGACATCTATAGCATGACTTGCTGTTTACAAAATCAGTTTGACTGAAACTCATAGGTTTTTATTTTTCTCTGGTAGATGTTTAAAACTCTACATGTGATAAAATACTGGGGGCGTTTGTTTTATGTTTGATTTTTTTCCCCTGGGCAATTAACTGGTATAACGAGGACAGTCACAATTAATTAACAATGCAGAAATACATAAGACAACCTCTTATAATGGGCATTCAAGCAACATATGAGACACAAACTACTACAAACTCTGTTTATGTGTTCTTTGAAATTATTTGTCTAATTTGAATAGTAATGCTGCAGACATATAAATATAAACTTAGCAATTATGTTAACGTGTCATGAAACCTGAAAAAGAGATATGAGATAGCAAATAACAGAAAAATATATCCAAAAGATTATGTGAACAGTGTGATGCATATTAAACATGCTGATTACACATATACAATGTGTACTCCTGACAATGAATATTCCATGCCAGTGACAGAAGTACTGTTATCAAAGCAAAGTGCTAACATTCCTTAATTAGCACGGAAATGCATAATTCAGTGATATAAATGACAATTTGCTAAGCACCTTTTTTATTCCATTAATTAGCACTATATTATGTCTGCGCTATATTCTGCATTGATTTTTGCTTTGATGTCCATAATTTAATATGTTATTATGAACAACACTTTAGGGGAAAGCTTGTACAAATAAATCACTGGACAGAATAATCTTATGGTTTATGAATAACACCCTAATTATGTTGTGGAAAATGTTCTGCCATTTCATAAGACAAAGAAATAAATGAATAGCAGCTTTAACCTTTATCCTGAAGTCCATGAATAAAAATGATGACATTTAACAGGTTGAAAAATGCATTTTACTTCCGAAGCTATAGTTTCACATTTTAACCTCAATGAGTGGTGAAGACATTCTAAAAAGGACGTCCAGACATGAACAGTAGTTTATGAATTGATTTGCTTTTCTTGAACAACATGTACACACAATAATTCTGATCTATAAAGCAAGCATGCTGTACTAGTTCAACACAGTGACCTCATCAGAAATTCTAAAACATGGTCTGATAAAGATAAAGAATTTAACTACCAGCTTGTTTGAAAATAAAGAAAATTACTTTTAATTAGTGTGCTTTTGACTTAAAGTGTTGACGTACTTATTTAGCCCATATTCCTTACACATGTAAAAATTAATTTTGATATTTACATACCGTCCATTTAGAAATACTTCTCAGTGATATAATATGCTCTGAAGAGTAATGCAGTGTAATATTTATTTAACTTTTAATATGCATGCCATCTTCATTAGAAGACAACGAATAAAAAATAAAAACAGTTGAAATTCTATTAACTGCAGGAAAGCATCATATATGTAAGAAGAGTTTTCACAGATTGAATAAAATGTGTTTAGTCAGCTTCTACTGCATAATACATTTGTAATTCTTCATCTGGCCTAGAAGTGATGGTCTTGCAAAGGAAGCAGGTATTGTGACCACTCTGTGTACTGTGATATATTTTAACGTGCAGTTTATAGTGACAGTGACTCACAACTTGCCTAAAAGATAATGCAGGCATCTATTATCTTCATCTAGACAGTGTTAATACATGATAAAGTATGCAGTCTCATATTTAATTATGTGTCATATATACTGATGTGTATATTTAGTTGATTCCTCTATCTCTGCAGTGGTGTTTTGGAAAGTTGTGGACAGCTACATGTTATATGATATTACACGGGTGTTGGTGCCAGTTGGCAAATGCTAAGGAATGCACCCAGACTATAACAGGATATCATTAGATGTCTGGTGCTTTCTCTATGAACATTGAGAATATTCCCTCTGTAACAGCAAATTACTTGCATAATCATGGAGTGATATCCATTGAAATATGTACAGCCTTGTGCATTTTTAGTGCTTGTGCTTGGTCCTTTATTGTTACATGGGTACAATGATTATCAATAATCGTACCTGATTGCTTTTCAATTTAGAGAAATCCATGTTTCTGAAATCGAGCATTTTATGATTTTTTTTCTTTTAATTTCTTATTTATTTATTAATAGGACTTGTCAGACTCATTAATGCCATGAACAGGATCAAATGGACAAAGATAAATACAGCAAATCAACTAACACGTTCTTGGGAGTTGGATGAAAACTAAGGATCAGAAGAGAAGATAGAGAACAACACAATTCTGTAGCGATCAAAGACCCTTGAAGAATGAGCTACATATTTTAACAATGAGTCACCATATTGAGTTAGTGTTCTTGTTTTTTGACATATAGAAGATTACTGAGCTGATGAACCGTAGCAAGGTTCTGGCAAGTTATGACTTTTATATTTGCATGAGTTTCCCTGCAGGTTTATGAACTGTTAATTTAGCCAGTTTGTTTACCACTCATGTAATATTAGGCTGCAGACTTACAGAACATCCAGGGGCAGCTCCATGTTGTAATATTAGGAATCATAACTACAAGTCTCAAGAGTTTGAGAAAAACAGTGAAGCTAAAGACTATAGAACATGGATGCATGCTGTTCTTCTTAAGTTATTTTTCTCCAGCGAGGCAAGCCCCTGCACCCCTAGTAAAAGAGGCTGCACCTTCAGACCCCCTACACACACACACACACACACACACATATATATATATATATATATATATATATATATATATATATATATATATTGATCTACTACATATTGTTGAAAAACCACTTTTGCGAAATTCAAAACATTGAGACCACTTTGCCAAAACGGCATGTTATCAAACACACGGAACACCACAATTTTACTCTGGGAAATGAACCATTGGGCCACCATGGTGAACTTTGTCCTTTTCTGCACTATAGTGTGATCTCAGAGTTGGTATATTTAATTTGGGGGGGTGGGCAGGTGCAAGTCCCCCCTGCAACCCCTGCAAATTATATATACCAACTCCAAAATCATGCTAGAGCAGAGAAAAGGGTAAATTCCCCTTTGAAGCAGTTCTATGTAGATCACAGTGCAGCGTGGAATGGGGAATTTACCCTTTTTCCAGCTGTAGTGTGATCTAAGTCTGTATATATAATTTGCAGGGGGGCACAGACCATTACATGGGGGTGCAGATGGGCTTGCACCCCTGCAAAAATGCACATTTCTTTTTTTCTTTTCTTTTCAGTTTTCAGAAAATCAGTCATACAGTCTCAACCATATGAATTTCAAGTTTTCAAAATCTTGATGATGTCATACAAACCCATATACAGTGGATATAAAAAGTTTACACACCCCTGTTAAAAAGACTGAATGTTCTAATTAAATCAAAAGTTGCTTCAACAAAGTATTATTTTAAGGATGTGCGCACACAACAAAGTATAAGTTTAAGGGTGTGCAGACTTATACAACCAGCGTATTGTACATTTTTTATTTTTTATATTTTTCCCCTAACAGTCTTGTTTCTCTTTCAGTTGAAATGTACAGGTTATAGGTCACATTAAAGGTGGGAAAAGTTTTGAAATTATTTATTGTGGTCTCATTTTTTTATATCACAAAAGGGTGACATTTTAGTAGGGGTGTGTAAACTTTATATATATATATATATATATATATATACATATGTATGTGTGTGTGTGTGTGTGTGTGTGTATGTATATATATATATATATATATATATATATATATATATATATATATATATGGGTCTACTTGACATGACAGAAATGTCAGTAGACCTTTTGCCAGCTGAGTGGAACATGAAATCCATTCATTTCTGTGCTGTTGTGTGATCTCAGAGTTGGTATATCTAATTAGCTGGAGGTTTAGGGGGCGCAAGATGTATTAATAAAAAATAGATAATGTTTTTTATGGACTTTAGGCATCTGGAATAAATATTCACGTTGGTGCTGTAGATACTGTCATGAATATTCAGTGAGATTATATTTGGGTGGTATGTGGATTTAAAGTTGTTCTGCACTATTTAAGGGTTGTTATTTTTGTTATTGTATTAAATAGCAGGTAGGCTGGTGTTTTACAACTTTAACTGTGTCCATTCTGATACATAACTGATATCTAAAATGGTTTAATGGTTTGTCAGTTCACAGCATCTGGTGAACTAACAGAAGGACAGAATGGGGAATTGTAACTGAAAATGGAGACAGTATAAGATCTGTATGCCTGTATGCTATTGTGTGGGTAGGGGAGTGGAGATCCAGTTTATTTCAGGTACCATGGGACTCAGTTTAGCTGATCAGTGGCTTTCAGTAGGATGATGAAGCTATACTGAAAGGAAGGGAAGAATAGCTGGGAATCAAAAATCATGACATTTGAAATAAAAAACAGAACCAGCAGATACATAAATAAGTAAAATGCAGTGTAAATGCCGTGCCTTTTAATGTGCTTTATGGTATGTAGTATTGCTAATTACAACAAAACTAATCTATATAATAACCATGTTGAGTACGAAATATTAATGCAAATGAAGCACATACACCACACTATATATATGTCTCTTAATAGAGTCAATGCGTATGTGCTACTTTTGTCTTGCTGACAAGAAGTCAAAGCAGTGAAATGTGTGTTTTCTCATCTCAGTATTATGAAAGTCGGTGTAATGGTATTTCGACCTTGTAAAGTAGACCCAAAAATATATATATGTATGAACTCTAAGATGACTTTGGAAAAAAGGGAATACTCAGAGACAGTGATCTCAGACTAAGAATATATTCAGCATCATTTTGAAACCTCCAGTCTCACTATTTTAGGTGTCACTGTCATGAGTCTCAGAATATTAAAATTATTACACCATTAAATATTATGCCAGACAAATTATGGCATATGTTTCATATTAGCATTACAGGTTGGTGGCACAGATGTGCTGATGAGCTTAATGTCCAATAATTAGAAATGGTAGCAGCAATATTTTGCTCCTTTACCTGTCTTAGTACCTTAGGCAAAGGTGTTGCCTTTTAAATCAAAAAACAACATTACCAAGCTTTTTTTAACAGAATTCACTAACTTTGCTACTTAACTTTCATCTATCTATCTGTCTCCCCTGCTTCTCACTGTGCACAATATGCTATGCTGTGATTTGAACATCCATTGTTATTTGTACAATGCCACAATTCCTTGCTTATTATATTAGACACTGCACCTCCTGGTGTGCAGTTACATAATGTGGTATTTCACTTACTGTACATTTTTCTTTGAATCATGTATCTCTATCTCCTGCAGCATTGTAGGTTTGCTAGCCTTATACACTGTGCATTAGGTTTCTAAATGTTTTCCACAAATTTTCAATTTCTTTCTACACATACACGTACACACACACACACACACACACACACACACGCACACACACGCACACACACACACACACACACACACACACACACACACACACACACACACACACACGTGTGTTTGTGTGTGTGTGTGTGTGTGTGTGTGTGTGTGTGCGTGCATGTGTGAGTATAAAACCCCAGATTCTAACCTGACCACAATCATAGTAACAGCTCATAAAATAACTAATGGTGTAAAGAAAGAAAGCTGTGTGCTTTACTTTTGAGGTCAGTGTAGTTTAATTTACATTTCAGTTGAATATCACGTGCATTCTACATTCCTACATCAACAGAATGTTTCAGTGTGATCTCATATTAACTATTACAAGCACTCACTATATATGCTTATACGCACACATACATACATATACATATCTATATATATCTATATATAGATATGTACATATATGTGTAATGAATGTGTGTGAGAGAGAGAGTATGTGTAAGCTAAAATAACATTCTGAAAGGTGGCCCAATAGCATATCAACTATAAGAAAGCAAACCAACATCACTTGGTCTAAAGAAAGTCAGTTTATTCAGAGTTAGCACATTAATGTGTACACATTCAGTAGATTTTGACAGTTAACTCCATTGCCATACTTAAACAGAATACAACATAGTTCACATGACTAAGATTCACCAATAATATTCCTAAAAATATTAGTAAAAATATATTTCTTCAAAACATTTAATAATACCCTTTACACATTTTTTTTCTGAAAAATCTTTGTGCAGTTAACAGTTAAATGAAAGCTAAGTATACATTGTACAGCTAAACATTAGTCACGTCTAACATTGATAGTATTCATAGTTCCATGGTTCATATATGCACAAGGTTAATCACCGAAAAGCACCACTGTGGCTGTATGTAAATATGCACAGAGCCACTCAATGGTGCTGACTACAAAAAATGAAGGCCTGTTCAAAATTGCACAGAAAAGGTTTGCCTACATGAAAGAACATAAAATGGATTCTTTCTGGTGTGGTTACATGTGTGGGAAGACACAAGTTTAAAGTGATGATTGCTTTTGGCAGTTTTTGTTGTTTGAAGTGAGTGTGAGCCTGTGTGAGCTTGCATATATCATTCACAATTATTTGAGAAAACTGGGGGTCAGCGCATTTGTCTAGAAGTGAATTTAAACAGCCATCAGATGTTTTTACTAATGACGTATATATGTATAGGTATACATGCATTTATTAAAAGTAAGATAATTATATCAATATGCATACAAAATTTTACTTATCATTACATATTTAGTAACATTCAAATTACAAAACAAGAGAAAGTACTTAGTATATAGCTCTGGCCTTCTCTCCTGGACCTTTGCAACCAACCCTGAAAGTTAGTCTAACCCTGCCTGTGGTCAGAGAAGACAGGTGCACCTGTATTTTCTCCCATATGTCTACTTTCTTCCACTCTGAGCTGGCAGATGCTGGCTTTCTCAAGCTTTATTTGCATATTTATATCATAAATTAGCCCCAATTTAAGCCAGTAATCTTATGTGCGCCATATTTAATTGCTCTGAACCGTATTTATCACTGGCAGTCCAGGAAAAGTGCAAACAAACTAAAAGGAATTACTAACAAAGGAAATAATCAGAAATTAGTAGAAAACCAGTCAGATTTGCACACTTTATTAAGTTGTTGGTCAGAAGTGCACAGTTGCCAATTAGGTATGACACCTTACTTTTTTATATCTTTAAGAATTCACAGGAATGAAAAAGTGTAAGATTCCACTTCTGACAGCTGTCTACATGATTTTTTTGCATTTTGTGGCCTCTGCTTTCATTTATAATGGTTGCACAAAAGTAGGACAGCAGCAACATAAAATACATACATACATACATACATACATTTCAAGCAATGGCATTAATGCCAATATACCAAAACACGTGTTCCCATAATAAGTGTCCACGCTGTTCTTAAAAAAACATCTAAACTACTACTTGCTTTGATGTACAGTAGACTCCCACCAACCCTTTCTTGCTGGGACCGAACCTTAGGCTGGATAAATGAATCAGAAAAAGATAACAAAATATTATTTATAGGTTATAAATCAGCTAGAATAACAGGATTTGTCTTCGTATGCATTATTCTAATGAATATGGAGTCTCATACTCAAATGTATGTCATTATTTAGCCCAGAGCAGGCAGATTTGTTGTTTTTCCCTGTTGTCGTTTGCTAGGGCTATGGCAGAAATTTGATGTCCGTTTTAAGAGGAGGCTGGATAAGACTGAGTCTATTGTAATTTGGTAGTCTGTTACATGCATCAGCTAATGTCTCAAAGAACCAGTTGGTACACTTCTCATTCCTATAGAATCTCCTGCATAGGTTGTCTGATGATTCTCTAGTACTTTTTGTTAACCCCAAACATTCCCAGAGGTAGTTGTCTCTAAATGCCCTGAATAAGATCTCCTCTTACATATCTATAAGGGACAGTCTACAAGTTCAGATGTTTTAGTTTTTCATAATAACTTAAATGTTCACATCCATGGATGCCCTTGCTATACTACTGCTGTATTTATTCCAGTTTACTCTTGCTTGTTTTCTTATAAGGTTTCCATATTATTATTCCATACTCAAGTTTGGGTCTAATGTAACTAACAGACAGTGACTTCATCATTTCTGATTTCCTAGACCTTATAAATATTTTTATTTAACCTATAGTTCTATAAATACCACTAATTGATTCGTTGATATGATGAAAAAAAACCTCAAAGCTGGATATACCCATATACCTAGGTCCTTAAATGAGTTTACAGTTTCAGTCACTGTGGGTTGTATTAAATATACACCTTTTAATTTAAGTCTTCCAAATCTCATATACTTAGTTATTAATGTATTTATCACCATACTATTGTGGTCATTTTAGTCAAGGGGGAATTTAATAAAGCCTACACAGACTTTTTTTCATGTAGGCATAGAGGCACACTGCTTACACAAAAGTAAACAGGTTTGTGGTCCAATAAAAAGAGATGAGCAGCACACATGGGCCTGCCAATATGGAAGTATCCATGGTATGCATATCACCTGATAAGAAGGTGAACTGCATGCAAATTAGGGAGGTAGAATGATCCAAGAAGCAGGTAGGCAGTCCTGCAGACCCTGTGGTAGTGTATGTAGTGTACACAGAAACATTCTGTGTACAGGATGTAAAAAAACAGCAGGGGCTGTAAAAGGGCAGGTAGATGGGCTGAAATAGCATAGCAGACACAGACATGTGCAAAACTATCCACCATGTGTCCAAAAACTGTATGGAAAATAATTTAAAATAATTTTATTCTTTTTAATAATCTGGGTATGTCTGTGCAGTGCACCACAGTGTGCAAACATGCTATTATGAAAAAAAAAATAGTGTAAAAACCAAAGTTATTAGTATGTGACAGTAATGTATTATAGGACCCTTTTTGGAGTACCTACAATGGTGGAATGGTTCTGTTGCTATGCAGGCAGTGCTTGGAACTGTGTTATTTCCAGACTGTGTGCATGGATCCCTATGCAAATGAGCTGTCGTTACTAAATAGCACAAATGGGTATCCGTGTCCACAGATCCTATCCATTTAGGCACAGAACCATGTTAGTGTCCACAAAAGAGGTTGATGACATCAAATAGGGGTGTGTCTGAGGACTTGTAAGCTCATTGGAGCTCAGCCACACCTGTTTGCACTGGGTGTCGCTGTGCTCAGTGGGGGGGGGGGCTGTACACTGGCTGCTAAGCTTTGTTTACCTTTGGGTTGCATGTTTCAATGAATTTCAGCATGTTTGCACAGTGCACTGCCATGCTGAGCATGATCATTCATGGGGGCATGTACACTGAGTGCTGAGCACTGTTTACCTTCATGGCACATTTTTACGCAGCATGCCACAGTGCTCAGTGAGGAAGACTATTAAAAAAACAATTGGCTGAGAAAGGCAATGGTATCTTAATTACTGATGACCACTATTTCACTTCAACTAGGTCATTAACAGTCCTTAATGATGTACTTGGGAGGTGGAATGCATCATAGTTAGCCAATAACACATGCTGTACCTACAGCAGAGCACAATAAAGGTCGCATACACCCTACGATCTGATTTCACCCCATACTCTGCACTAGTGGAGTACAGACTTGGGAGTTCTAACTGAAGGAATGCTAAGGGCTGCTACAGGTTTGCTACATATGTGTGTGCTAGATGCTGAGGTCAATGCTGCTGCTGCTGACTATAGGCCTAGACTGAGAAGGAGAAGAGTGCTCAGGCCCACGGTAACCTTACAGAAGCTACACAGAGATTGTAGAATGCTACAGGGTGGACAGGGACATATATCAAGAACTCACTGAGCTCTGCTTGCCCCAACTCAGACCCAGAGCCAGCAGATGGAACTCATCCCAGTGGAAACAAAGATATGTGTAGCTCTTAGGATACTAGCTACAGGTACTTTCTAAAGACCAACTGGGGACCTGATGGGGGGGTCTCGCAGGCATCATCATCCAGGGTATTTCTCCATTTCCTGGATGTCATGCTACCACATACCAGTGAGCACATTTATTTCCCCTCACCCCTGAGGTGAGGCCAGCAGTATACAACACTTCTACCATGTAGCACACTACCCTGAGGTACTGGGTGCCATAGGGTGCACTCATGTACACATCAAAGCAGCACCCAGTGAGGAGGATCGAATTTATGTCAACCACAAGGGGTATCACTCCATCAACTGTCAGGTTGTGTACAATGTCCAGGGCATTATCATGAATGTGTGGTGCTGGCAGCCCTGGCAGTTATCATGACTCCCATATCTGGAACGCATCACAGCTGTACCAGATGTTTGCTAGGGAGGACATCCTACATGGCCATTTACTGGGGATTCTGGCTACACACTGGAACCATGGATGATGACACCCATCAGAAATGCACACACACACACACACACACACACACACACACACACACACACACACACACACACACACACACACACACACAGAAGAATGCCATAATGAGGCACACGCACAAACTAGGATCATCCTAGAGAATATGTTTGGGCTCCTGAGTCATAATTCTGGTGTGTCAGCCACATGTGCTATGCTACACAATATTATCCTGCGGAAACAGCTGCAGCAGGGTCAGCAAAGGGAAGGAATACACAGCCCCCCACCAGTGCCTAGGTCAACACAGCCGTACCCACAGGGGGACTCCAAGGAGGAAACCCCTGAGCTTGTCCTTGTAGGCAGACATAGGTATGTCCTGTACACCCTGGCCTTGGCCAAGAGACAATGCATAGCACATGCACTGACAACCTAAGGACTGCCACCTTACTCACATTCATATTAGTAAATATGATACCAGCCAGCCCACACAACCTGCACCTAACCATGGATTGGCTGTGTACTGCATGCATCAGACAGAGTCAGCCCCAAACTACAGGTCTGCCAATTGCTGCATTCACAAGGTAGGTTACACACCTATTCATGACTTGTAAGGGGTACTAGCATATGGTAGCATATATATGGACCTGCCTCATGTATGCAAGGGAATATAGTGGGCTACTGGGCTACTTGGGAAGATCTAACAGCCGCTTGGGACAACAGGTACTCTGTCCAATAAGTAGTATATGATCCATAATACGCACTAGTCCACATGGCTGAAAAGTCCACTATATTATTCAAGGGAGATGGCAAACAGTGGGGTCACATGACAGTCGCACAACTATCTATGCCAGCAGAGCATGGGCTGGTTGTCCCCCACCAGCAACACATCTGTGTAGCCATACAACTGCTGCAACAGTAAATCTGCAATGATATATCAGGAGACCAGAAAATTCCAGAGCTGGGACATAGAACCTGACCACACGTTCTATGTCTCACATAATGCAGGGATGACAATGTATGTCTGTATGCTGTTGATTGTGTGATGAATGACACATCCCTGTCTGGCAGCCTGTGTGTCTCAGTAGGCTAGGGACATTAGCATGGGTGATGGTGTTGATGGTTTGAATCTGGCAGTATCCACATCTTTTGCATGTGAGGTAGTCATATTGTGGTGTCCTTACAGACTGTTACTGCATGAAAGCTGGACGAAGCCAGAGAGAATGTGGCAACAAAGGGGTAAAACTAGAAACAGATATTCAGATGCTCTGATTCACCTAGAAGGTGGCTAATAAGAAAGCAAATTGCATCAGTGCAGCATAACTGAAAGATATAAAGTCCAACACTCAAATGTTTGTCTGTAGTTAGTTCTATTCACTGACTGCCTTATACAACATTTTACTGGATCACCACAAATGTATGAGGAACAGGCCAGACATATAGGGTGAAATGGTGGACATTATGAAAAAATGTGTACAGTGTGAGGCATACCTCTCAACTATACAGAGTTTTTCCAAATATATTTGGTCCTTTGTTCATAGAATTGTGGTTTTCTGGCAAATTAGTGGCAAATCATTAAAGACTTGAAGTTAGAAAATAATAACAGGCTTTTGAGTTTCAGACTTCATACCTTTCAGAAAATTTATAGTAAAGGAAAACCTGTTATTCTATAATCTTCCTAAGTTTGTAAGTGCAATATTAAAAAAAGTGTCCCTATCCTTGCCTTTGTCCCATTTTAGTAATGGCT